>NW_007727337.1:29984-30613 GCF_000696425.1 Galeopterus variegatus | reverse complement strand
GTGGGGATGGGATGGAATTTTTAGGCCCAGAGAAGGGGAGCTGTGGTAGTTGGCTGAGCAGTCAATTGAGGGACTCCCACGAAGAAGATAAATATGGTGGAGAGAGAGTCACTGTTCAGAGGATGCTGCCACTACTGTACAGAAATTCTCTCTCACTAGCAACCTCAGGCATCTTAGTGGCACTGCTTTTAGACCAACACCTTAGACACCAAAAGTCCGTTTACCAACCACCTACACAACCTGTCCATCCCCAAAGAACTGGAAGTTTAGGGCCTTACTGTAGACATGCTGTGTCCCCATGAGTCTCACGGGAGATGTCCAGCTTTTGCCACAGCAAATGGTATAAACACCCAGAGCCCAGTTAAGTCCAGGGCTCAATTGGACTCTTGTCTTCTTCATCTACTAATGTCCCGGGTACAGCTCTGGGCCAATCAAGCACCCAACTTCCCCAGGACATTCTCCCACCAGCCAGACTGGAAATACCAGAAAAGCAGAGGCAGCTGCCCTCGGTGGCAGTGTATTTTTTTTTCCTTTTGACCAGCTCAGTTTTGACTAGAAACTGGAATAATAATTATAATGATACATGCTTACAGATTTTAACTAATTAATCCCTTGGAGTCCTCTTTTTT
>NW_007727337.1:29081-29729 GCF_000696425.1 Galeopterus variegatus | reverse complement strand
GAAAAATTGAAGTGGACTAGACCAAAAACTATTGGAAGCAGGTGCCTCCAGTTAGGAGGGCAGGCCCTGTGGCCTATCCTGTGCCTGTTTCTCTTGAAGGGACAAGCTTGGAGAGGAGAAAAACCCATTACCACAGGAGTGTTTTGCCCACCTTTATTTATCAGTTAAAACAGAGTATTCTCTAAAGAAAATTCCAAGTTGCTGTGAAAGTTTCATCTTTCCCTTTCGAATCTCCAGGTCCCCAGCCATATAATCCAATGTTAACCTGGAAAAATATTTGTCTATAGAAAGAGCTACATGGGATGTTGGGGACACTAATACCACGGTAGGGGGTGGAGCCTGTACAGTAACCCTGAGCCAAATCCTTCCAGGCAGGTCCTGACCTACTTATTAAGAGCCCTCTTAACCCTTTTTAACAAGAAGTAACTTGACTTTCTCCTGATTCTGTCGACTCTATTGCCAGCAATATTTTTCTCAACAAATTAGGGTGAGGTGGTGGTGGATATGGGTGAGGGGAGAAGGGTGACTATTGACTATTTCAAGTTAAGAGAAGTGGCCAAAACACAGAAGAAAGCAGGTTGGGACCTTCCAACCCCAACAAGTGAAGACACCATAGAAAAGTCAGCAAGGAAATCCAGGCTGTGTTCC
>NW_007727337.1:27101-28315 GCF_000696425.1 Galeopterus variegatus | reverse complement strand
CAGCATTGAATAGCAATACCTGTGTGGGATATATGATGCTCAACTCAGGATAATTGTGTAATGATCACATAACATTACACAATGTAATCATATTTAGTGCATCGCCCAAACTTTGAGAGTCCTCCAGATGCTGGGAGTACATCTGTGAGCCATGTGTTTCTTTTCTTTGCTCCTGCACAATGGTAATTCTTTTGGCTACTACAGGAAGCTTGGCAGATTGAGAAGTACAAGGAGCCACAGTGAGACCTGAGATGACATTCACTGATGTTATCAGCAGGTCTGAACACCAACATCTGCTTAGAGAATGGCTGCCTGGAAAAGTTCATCCCCGTCCTAAATTTGGTTGGTCTGTTTTAAGGTGATAGCCTCATATTGAAGTAATTTCTCCCCACCAAAGGGTCTAAAATAGGTCCAGTTGTAATCTATTTCATGTAGTTGTGACTGCCGCAAGAAACCTGGAAAGGGTTATGAAGAGTGTGTGTCTGGGCATCTGGATAACTGTTCCAGCTCAACAGATTGTGAACACCATTAGTAGCCTCTGAGATGGTCTCCTGGAAGTGCTGACTGTTAATGACTCTGACCCAATGCTCCTGTGTGAGCGGAACAAAGAGATATCGTATAACTTTGCAAGTAACCAAGTGCTCTGAGTTGATGGCTTGCTCAGAGAGGCCAAGGGGATGTGGCATCCCGAGCCTGGAAAACATCGCCAAAGGAACGGGCGAAAATTAGCAACTCCCCCATGCTAGTGGATTGACTCGTCCCCCTGTCCAGAGATGAAAAAGTGACCAACTGACAGACTATGGGGCTGCGTCCTTCTACTGGCTGAGAGAAGGGCTCCACCTCAGGCGGGCAACGGTGCTAAGAGGACTTTTATGTGGCAAAGGAGAGAGAGAGTCTTTCCATCAATAGCCGGGCATGAGTTGACTTGTAGTTTGTGGGAGAATACTGAATTAAGTGCTTGGAGATAGAAAAAGAAATTTGCCCTCAGGCTATTTATAATCCACCTAGGAGGATAAGGAACAAGATTGGAAAGCGAGTTAAATGCAAGGCAATGGGATCTCCGTGCTGTGGAACACTATTCAGCTGTTAAAGTGAATGAAGTGGACCTATATGTACCAAGAGTTAGGTTTGTTTGACTGTGAGGCCTCAAAGTGGGTGCATCTGAGGGAAAATATAGGTCCTCAGGATGTGCCCCCTGGGCACTAGAATGTTCT
>NW_007727337.1:23949-26637 GCF_000696425.1 Galeopterus variegatus | reverse complement strand
GTGTACCAAGAGTTAGGTTTGTTTGACTGTGAGGCCTCAAACCCCTTGGGTGCATCTGAGGGAAAATATAGGTCCTCAGGATGTGCCCCCTGGGCACTAGAATGTTCTCCAGAGTGAAGAAGGGTCACACACCTTTGTGGTTGGGAGGAGAGAGGGAGCCCCAGGGAGGCAGAGAAGCCATCCTGGGCTAGGGCACTCCCCGCCCTGGCAGCTCAGTGGGCGAGAGGGACCTGAGTGTGAGGCAGGAAGACATCCTCCCAAGCGGTCCCTCAGTCTGGCCCCTGGGGTGTTTCCATTCTTGACAGAGGCAGACTGTACTTGGGAGGTCATCACACCTTAAGGCTATTTGGAGGGAAATTTCCTTCCCTTGGTGGGGAAAGCACCACTGCTCTCATGGGGGAGTGGAAAGGAGAGCATTAGCAGCCTCCTGGGAGCTGGAGGGAGTCTGGGCTGGGCAGCAGCAGCCCTGAGCCCAGCTACTACCTTGCACAGCTGTGACTAGGCTGCGGGGCCACCCTGCAGTGGGGAGGGGCAGGCAGGGGGGAAGCCATGATGCTTTCCCCTGGTTTGCAGATGAATCTACCTGAATTCAACTCCACTGTCCCACTGATTTAAAAATTTTTCAGCAGGTATAATGTCTTGCAGTATGTTGGAGCTGGGCTCTTGAAGGTTGAACAGGGAAATGAAGTCTTATTGTGGTTGTTGGGGGTGGGGTGGGGAGTGGGAGAGAGAAAGAGGAGAAGGAAAGGGACGGGGAGGGAGCGAGCGATGATTCCTCCTTTAACTTGGTCCTAAGGAGGGGGCTGGCTGGTTTCTACCAGGGCTCTGAACTCCAGCCTTGGCACTGAGATATGTTTCCTTCACTGGTCTCGCCACAGGCTTGAAATCAATCACCTCACTCACTTCTTGGAATAAAGTCAAGAAAGGCCTATTCTTACAATGCAAGCCCCGAGAAAGGATAAAATACCCAGACCAGGGCTTTCACACCATGCTCTACAGAACTCTGAAATCCACAGTGACTCAGAGTGACCTGAAAGTGCTTCAGGGCCACAAATGCTCAATTCAAATCTCATTTAAAATGTTTCCCATTTCATACCCCTTAGGATGGCCTTTATCAAAACCAAAACAAAAACCCCTAGAAAACAAGTGTTGGTGAGAATGTGGAGAAATTAGAACACTTTGCATTATTGGTGGGAATGTAAAATGGTGCAGCCGCTGTAGGAAACTGTGGAGATTCCTCAGAAAATTAGGAACGGAACTACCGTAGGACCCAGCAATTCCACTCCTAGACATATGCCCAAAGAACTGAAAGCAGGGACTCGACAGGTGTTTGTGCACCCATGTTCACAGCAGCATTATTCACAGTGGCCCAAAGGTGAAACAACCCACGTATCCATCCATGGATGAATGGGTAAACAAAATGTGGCATATCCACGTGATGGGATATTGTTCCACCTTAAGAAGTAATGAAGTCTGACACATGCTGCAATGGGGGTGAACCCTGACAACATTGTGCTATCTGAAATCAGCCAGACACAGAAGGGCATATCTTGTATGATTCCCCTTATGTGCGGGACCTAGAATAGGTAAATTCACAGAGACAGAAAGTAGAATGGTGGTTACTAGGGACCATGGAGAAGGAGCAATGAAGAGTTACTGTTTAACGAGTTTCTATTTGGTATGATGAAAAAGTTCTGGAAATGACAGTGGTAATGATTGTGTAACGATGTGAATGCACTTAATGTTACCAAATCGTACAATTAAAAATGGTTAAAATGGTAAATTTTATGTTGTGGATATTTTACCACAATTTTAAAAAATTAAATTTTCTAACTTAAAAAACTGTAATAAAAACAGCACAAACACTCAGATAATCAAAAATGCACTGACTGTTAATACATCAGAGACCACCTGTGTGTTAAACTGGGCTTCTGTTTTACATTCTATTTGTGCCCACCTGGGAATCAAGCTTCTTCCAGCATTTCCACCCAGGAGTTTGCATTTATTGCAAATATGCCGGTGGTTAGGAAGTTTTTAATTTCCTGCATTAATTTTTTAAAAATTCAGACTTGCTTTTATCCACTCACATAAAATTGTGGGAGCAGAGCTATAATATACTCTTGCCATAGCTGGAATAGCCAGTTACATAAAAACAGCTTGTGACATGCCTAATCATGGCATTATATTTGTCATTTATTGTAAATTTTTGATGCACCTTGTCTGACTTTTATATTTATGAGTAAGAGTATAAACTACCATTAGATATTATCAATAGTTCTGCTTCACAACAGAAACTTTCCTTTCTTTCCTCCTTCAAACATCTGGATCAGTTTAATCAAAGAACATCTTGACACAGCCTTCTGGAACTTTCCTTTGGTTTTTGTATTCATCTAAAAATACAAATACTATAAAATTGAATTTGTAAAATAAAATTTTACTAATAAAATGCTACATTTGTTTCAAATATTGGGGTTTCTATCAGATTTGAATTCTAAAAAGCTTCTGCTGATAATAAAAAAAAGTTTGAAAAGCACTGTATTTGTTCAATTCCCACGTGGTTCAATTCAGCTAAGACTTATTGAACTTTTGTTCCATTCTTAGCTGCATACACAGTGAATTCGTGAGGGATGAAACATGGAATTAAATTCTGATCACCCATCAGCTCAGAATAGTCATAAAATTTTAAAT
>NW_007727337.1:21712-22876 GCF_000696425.1 Galeopterus variegatus | reverse complement strand
CCCAGATCAATGGTTCTCCAGCCTGCATAGAACCAGCTCCCGAGGGGCTGTTGGGAAATGTATGGGCACAGTTTTGTTGTTGCAATGACAAGATCCCCATAGGTGTTTAGTGGGCAAGAGCTACAGATGTTAAACATCAGACAATGTTAGGAACAGCCCTGTACAGTGCAGAATTGTTCTGTGCCAAAAGACAGTGGTGTAACCATTGAGAAACTGTGGTCTGGAGAATTACTGCAGTTAATTTTATGTATTGACTTGGCTGGGCCGTGGTACTCAGATATTTGGTCAAACATTCTTTTGGATGTTCCTGTGAAGGTGTATTTTGGATGAGATTAACATTTAAACCAGTGGATGTGAAGTTAAGCAGATGGCCCTCCCTAATGTGGTGAGCCTTGTCCAATCACTTGAAAGCCTAACTAGTACAAAAGACTGACTTCCCTGAGCAAGAAGGAATTCTACCAGTAGACGGCCTTCAGGCTCACATCACAACTCTTCCCTCAGTCTCCTGCCCGCTGCCTACCCCGTCAGATTTTGAACTCACCAGGCCTCCACAACCACATGAGCCAATTCCTTCAAATAAATCTCTACGTGTACACACACACACACACACACACACACACANCGTGGTTCAATTCAGCTAAGACTTATTGAACTTTTGTTCCATTCTTAGCTGCATACACAGTGAATTCGTGAGGGATGAAACATGGAATTAAATTCTGATCACCCATCAGCTCAGAATAGTCATAAAATTTTAAATGGTGAGAAAAAGATCAAAAGAAGAATAATATTTCATGACATGTGAAAATTATACAAAATTAAAATTTCAGTGTCTGCAAAATAAAGTTTTAGTGGAATACAGCCACATTCATTCTTTTATGTATTGTCTGTGGCTGTTTCCATTCTATTGTTGCAAAGTTGAGTAGCCCCGACAGAGACCATAGAGTCCCAAAGCCTAAAATATTTACTATATGGCCCTTTACAGAAAAAGTTTGCCAACTCCTGAATTGGACAATGGCTGTATCCATGTGATGTCTGAATATCACGACCTGTGAATCCCACTGTTCATCCTGATAGCAACGTTTTGATACCACAGACTCAGACAACCCAGATCAATGGTTCTCCAGCCTGCATAGAACCAGCTCCCGAGGGGCTGTTGGGAAATGT
>NW_007727337.1:19071-20474 GCF_000696425.1 Galeopterus variegatus | reverse complement strand
ACACACACACACACACACACACACACACATCCTGTTGATCCTGTTAGTCTGGAGAACCCTGACTAATATAATTACCCCAATTTTTCAGTTTCTGGTCTGAAAGTGGTTTGTAATCTCCGAATTCCTGTGCTTAGCAAATTCTACCTCTTTTTCAAATTGAAAAATTTTGAAAATTTCATGGCAGGGCTGGCTGGATTGAAAGCCATGGCGTGGGTACCAGTGGAGTCTGCAGTGGGAGAGTTAATGCCCCGGCTGTTGCCGGTAGAGCCCTGCGACTTGGCGGAAGGATCGAAGCAGCTCAATGTCCAGATGTTGTGGTAGCTCAAATTGACCCAAAGAAATTGAAAAGGAAGCAAAGTGTGAATGTTTCTCTTTCAGGATGCCAACCTGCCCCTGAAGGTTATTCCCCGACACTTCAGTGGCAATAAGCAACAAGTAGCACAGTTTTCAACTATTCGACAGAGTGTGAACAAACATAGAAGTCACTGGAAATCACAACAGTTGGACAGTAATGTGATTATGCCAAAATCTGAAGATGAAGAAGGCAGGAAAAAAGTCTGTCTGGGTGGAAGGGTATGTGCTGAAGGAGCTATTGGACCAGCTACCAGTGAAAGTCCTAGAATTGATTATGTACAAATTGGGATCCCCCCTTGCTTAGTATTGTTAGCAGAATGAATCAGGCAACAGTAACTAGTGTTTTGGAATACCTGAATAATTGGTTTGGAGAAAGAGACTTTACTCCAGAATTGGGAAGATGGCTTTATTCTTTGTTGGCTTGTCTTGAAAAACCTTTGTTACCTGAGGCTCATTCACTGATTTGGCAGCTTGCAAAAAGGTGCTCTGAAGTGTGGCTCTTAGTGGACAGCAAAGATGATGAGAGGGTTCCTGCTTTGAATTTATTTACCTAATTGGTTAGCAGGTATTTTGACCAATGTGATTTAGCTGATGGGCCATCTTGATGTAACTGATCTCTCAAGGACAGAAGGTATTTCTGATGAAGGCAGCCGAAGTCTGAAGAAGTGCAATGCCAGTTCCATACAGACAGCACCACATCTTCCAACACTATGTGAAGGGTTCTCATCTTAACCTGTGCAACCCAAGTTGATATTCAGAACATAGATTATATTGATTTAGATGTCTGAAATATCTATGGGAAATCCCACCTGGTTTTCGATGAAAAGTTTGAACAGTTTTCTATAATCACATGCATTTAAAACAAATTGAGTGCCATTTAGTGGTGAAGCAGCATTTATAGAAACTGAATGATGAAATTTTATGGAGGTCCTGGGTACTGTTTTATTGTTTATTTACCTATTCACATAGACAATTTTTATTTAAAATGTGTTTTCATTACTAAAAAAAAATTGAAAATTTCAAAAATGAGATGAATTTGCGAATTTTAT
>NW_007727337.1:12395-18588 GCF_000696425.1 Galeopterus variegatus | reverse complement strand
TGTTTTCATTACTAAAAAAAAATTGAAAATTTCAAAAATGAGATGAATTTGCGAATTTTATCTCATCAAATGATAAAAAAAAAAACAAAAACTTTCACACTCCTGCACCTAGGACTTTAATTCAACACAGGTAGAGTTTAATTGAACAAGGATGTGTTGAACTCCAGCGACACGTTTGGTAGATGTGGTTGGGGGGTAATGCAAGGTAAGATACAGTCTCTGTCCCGATTTACCAAAACTTACAGGAGACAGTCAGGTACACAATTAATGTGTATGTCAGGCCAGTTCCGAGAAGCCCTATTATAGGGTATGAATTAGGACCTGTGGGTGTCCTTCTCACAGGAAGAGGTCATAACTCCCACCAGTACAACCTCCTCACTAGCAAAACCTGTTTTTCTTTTCCTTTTCTCTTCTATTTCTCTCCCAATCAGTATCAGTAAAAGCCATAAGCTTCTCTGGTTTCCCACCCAAGTCTAGTAAGAGGCAAGTCCTGAGTCCGGATTCTGATCTTCCAAATCTCATGCCGTGAGAACCTCACCCATTTCAGCCGCTGAACAGGAAGATATCCACATTGGTTACACACCCCACTTTTAGCTGGATGTAGCTAATTTTTTTAAGACTCTTTCTTGTATTACTTTTAAACCACACAGAGTAACTGCATTATTATGTTCTCATTGTAAAGATGTAAACCCTACAGTAGTACAGGAAGAAAACTGTGGAAATCTCTTGTTACATCTGTCCTCATTTCCTCATCTCATTCTTTATTGCAATAAAACCTATTATCCAGTCCAGTCTTCTTTCTTGCCTCCAGGAAGGGAGCCTGCCGTCGGTCAGAGAGTTTCTTTGTGACTCTCATGACTCAGCTTGGTATTCACAGAGAGTTCGCCATGCAGAGTCGCCCAGATGCAAGAACCACAGATGTCCAAGATGGTGTTTTAGTTTTCTAGGGCTGCTGTAACAAATTGCCACAAACTGGACGGCTCAAAACAGCAGAAATTTATTCTTTCGCAGTTTTGAACCCTGGGAGTCTGAAATCAAGACACTGGTGGGGCTATGTGCCCTCTGAAGGCTCTAGAGAAGGACCCTTCCTTACCCCTTCCAGCTGCTGCTGGCTGCCAGTGCTCCTCAGCATCCTTTGGCTGGTAGCTGCATCATTCTGGTCTCTGCCTCTGTCTTCACATGGCCTCTTCCCTCTGTGTCTCTGTGTGTCCAAATTTCCCTCTTTTTATAAGGACACCAGTGAATGGATTAGGGCTCACCCTACTCCAGCATGACCTCATTTTGACATGATTACATCTGCAAAGACCTTGCTAGCAAGTAAGGCCACATTCACACATATGCGGGTTCAGACTTGAACATATCCTTTGGAAGGACACAATTCAACCCATGACAGATGGAGACTCCATGCTTCTAAACAATCCACCAGAAGCCACAATGATCCCAAGTAAAAGAATCTCTGTCCAAGGCCAGTCCAGCTCCACCCTTCATCCACTCATGTGCTCACGGGTTCCACGTAGAGGCACTCTGGTGGCGCCTGGGCAGAGAATGGAAACGGCCACTTTTACCAGACCTCAGGCTCCTTATGAGAATCAGCCAGTGTATCTCTCGAAACACTGCCCTCCTTCCGCCTCTCCCTGTGGAGTGGGCTCACTGCTCTGCAGAGCAACTTTCATGGGGATCTCATACAAGTTTGGGCACTGCAGCCAGAGCAGCTGCTCCAGCTTCCGAGCTGTGCAGAGCAGATGCCCGAAACGGAAGGGGCTTGGGGGAAAGTCAGATTTTTCTTGAACAGCTGTCATTTTAGGAAGAAAAAAATCAACCTTTTTTTTTGTGTGTGTGTGTGTGTGTAAGCACTGAGTATCAAAGATTAAAACTTGGCTATGAATGCAAAATATCTGAAAGTGGAGGCTGTTTTGTAAAGATCAGTTTCTTCTTAAACCCCCAGGCCGTCCAACAGGCTCCTGGCCTCTGAGCTACCATGTTGAAGTGGCTGGGGGACTGTCCTGGCAGAAGCATGAGGGTGTCCCAGGGCTCCTGCTGGCATCTACTCAAGAGGAATGGAGAATGAAGAGGAATGGGGAAGAGAATAAAGGTGGGGAGTGACTGGGAACATTTTATAAAGGTGGTTTTCCTCTTTTCCTGGGCTCACGATACACAGGAGAGGAAGTTAAGCGGAATATCCATTTAGTTGAGATATACAGCTGCAGACATACCGTCTTGTAACCACAGCCATCCAACCTCTACTTCTGAATGTTTCCATGGCAAAAACACAGATTTTTCACATTCCAAGAAAATCCTGAAATTAAGTCCTGTGGACGGTTTTGAATTTTTTTTTCCCAAGGAAAGAATATTCCACACAGAAGTACATCTGCGTGGGCAGATGTCATGGTAGCAACAGAGTGGGGCCTGAAGCTAGTGGTTACTGCTGGGGCTGGGGCTGGGACGAAGACTAGAGAAGGGGAGTTGTACCTGAGGCAGAGAGAATGCTGGGCTGGGTCCCCAATGCTAGCCAACAGGGGTGGGGCGGGGGGACAGCAGGATGAGGATGCAGGAAGGTGTCTACCATCCATTCCTTCCCCTTCTCGAGGAAAATGGCAGCATTGTCATGATTTCCCGACTGAAAATCACATTGCAGAATATTTAGTGTTTTATACAAGTGGGCCAGACGCCGATGTGATGCCCTTAGTCTTTAGAATTTTCTGTTGGTGACAACATGTCAGCTAAAAAACCCCTATCAAGTTATCATATGAAATTTATTGCTTATTATAAAATCCATCTTCTTTTCATGTCCCATATAATCAAGGCAGCCATACCCCACACGCAGCCAGTCTGGCCTTTCTTTCCCCAAATTCAGATCCCACTTTCTGCGAAAATACATGTTATTACTCCTGCTGGGCTCGGAGCCTGTCTCGAAATAAAGCAAACAAGAACCACCGGGGAGTGACTCACACCCAAATTGTGTATCCTGGCTTGGCACAAAAGCTCTTCCTTGTCCTCACTTATTAACTTCGGGAGACGCTGAGAGCTCCCCAGGATGGACTGGGGGTTTGCAAACATTCCCGCCCAAAGCCTGGCAGAGCCCTGACTACCACAGCAGCCTGGAGTCCCCTCTGCCCCACCCCTCTGGAGCTGCCCACAAGGACCCGTGATATATGGGCCTGCCAGAGAACAGGACACAGATGCACGGGGGAGGGTAACCAAGCACAGCGCCAGGAGATGCGTCTGTCCCCAGAGTCCAGCACGTAAATCAAAAACCACCATTTCTAATTTGAAGGCAGGTATTGACATTTCTTTCTTTCCCAGACTTTGGCCTTTTTTTGCGCTCAAGGTGAGTTTGAGAGGAGTGTAGCTTTTTACCCAAAATGACCTCTTCCCATGCCATTTTAACCATCTGCCAGGTGACCAGCAAATAGAGTAGGTCTCCCTCGGTGACTAAGTCATGAGGAGCAAATACCCTTGTTTTCAAAGCCCTGGCATCAGTCAGCAAGATCCATGGTGTTTGCTGTGGCCGTGGGCTTTTCTGGGAGCAGAGGAATTTAGTAAGGGAAAGGGGGAGAAGAGATGCTGCGTGCAGAGGCAGGCAGATGTTCATGTCACCACAGAGGCCAAATCTGAGACCGACCAGGCACTCAGCACTGCCCATCCCCTGACCCCCACCCCAGGTCTGTCTGGCGTCCAGCACTGTCCTGGATGCATCACCTCCTTTCCCTGCTAGCCCCAGGGAGCAAGCGCAGGAGCCTGGGTGCACCCAGAAATCCTACAGACTCAGGGCCACAGTCCTGACACCCTTCCTGTGTATTTTCTCCTTATTACCTTTGTATAGAAAATGGATGGCTTCAAATCGTAGGTCAGTTTCCTGCACATCCCCCCAGCTCTCCCAGGTTTTAGAAAGCACTCATTCATTGCTTCTTGCAACTTCCACGTGAACACAGATAAATGGGGTGTGTGTGCATGTGTGTGATGAGAGGAACGTGCTTAAGCTAAATTGTTGAGATGATCTGCGTTCACCCAAACTTTGCAAACAAGGGATTGCACTCCGGACTTAAACTTTAATTATTTGTAAAAGTAATCTAGGAAATTTCCCAATTTAGGCAGAAAGTGGATTAGGCATCATCCCAAACGACAAGTGGTAAGGGATGTCCCTTCATTTGACTGCCTGCTCCAACCCTGCTGGTCACTGGGCCGTGCTTAAGCTAAATTGTTGAGATGATCTGCGTTCACCCAAACTTTTGCAAACAAGGGATTGCACTCCGGACTTAAACTTTAATTATTGTAAAAGTAATCTAGGAAATTTCCCAATTTAGGCAGAAAGTGGATTAGGCATCATCCCAAATGACAAGTGGTAAGGGATGTCCCTTCATTTGACTGCCTGCTCCAACCCTGCTGGTCACTGGGCATGAGCCGAGGACAGTGGAGCAGTAGCATCATTGCTCTGCCTCCTCACCTGCTCCTGTCCCTGAGAACCAGTCCAAATGCAGAATGGGGACACAGCTGACTTCAATACTGGGACCTGACTGCCCTCTACAATCACAGTGAACCTTCTTTTATATCCATCCCCCCTCAGCAGTGCAAGCTGCAGGTGATGTTCATCTGCCTTGGATTTTTTTTTTTAATTTTAACATTTACCTTTACATACTTGTGGGGTACACTGTGTTGTTTCAATACACGCATATTGTCTTGAATTTTATCCTGCATGAGGGAAACAAGGGAGTCAATTATGGTGAGAAATTAGGCCCCTCCCTTTAAGCAAGGGCCACATGGAGTCTCTGCTCCCCATGACCCTGCTATGAGCCCAGAAATTAGGGGAACAGGCAATGAGGTTGCCACATGATAGGCAGGATCATGTACCCAGAACCTGTTGGACCTGGGCCCACTAGGGCAAATGCTGCCACCTGGTATTCCAGTGTCATATGCAGACAGCACTGGTCACTTTCCAGCAGGGCTGCAGGTACCTGTGAGGATGGGACATAAGGACCCACGTGGAGATGTTTCACCCAACGTCCTCTGCACCAGGCCATGACACAGGAGCAGCTGGGACTGTGGACGAGGTGATGTGAGGGCCTGCGGGCACATCTTTTCCCATATCATCAGCAAGCACTTTCCACTTTAGTCCACCCTTGGCTGCTGGAGTTCTGGGCCCTTCCAGAGCCTTCTCCATCACCTGCTGCCCATGGAAGCTGCTCTGTGGACCTTCACGCAGCCAACACCCACACATGCAGTCAGTGATCTCTCATGGACAATGGGTAGACCAAACCACTCAGTAATCACACACTGACTCCCTGCTCAAGGCCCAGTCCTGTGACCTCGAGGGAGTAGAGGACGCAGACCCTGACGGCAAGAACGTGTGGCTGCACGCAGCAAGAATGGAAGTGTGTAGTCTGCTGACAGGCATGGGGGAGTTTGGGGCAGGAGGGACCAGCAGCTTCAGGGAGGAGGTGATCACCAGGCTGAGTTTTACAGGATGAAGAAGATTGAAGCTGGTGGTGAGCAGAAAGAGAAGGGTCCAGGGATAGGGGACAGCATCGTGGTCAGAGAGGGGCAGCTGGGAGGGTCAGAGGATGGCGAGAAGCACCCCAGCAAAGGCAGGGGATGCCAGAGATGACAGAGGATCCAGGCGTGAGGCTGGAGGAACAAGGAAGGCCAGACAGGGGGATTTTTGGAAATGTGGCAGAGGCTTGGAACGGTGACTTCCTGAGCTGTTGAGCAACAGGCTGGAAAGGACAGGCCATGGGTGTGGTGGCCACACATGGGGTACCCCGAGGGGACACCCTCTGAGTGCCCCCGAGGCTCTGCCTGATGAAGCACCACCCACAGCGACCTGACTTCAGCAGCTGCACTGCCGTCCTTCAGGAGGGAATGTTGGCTTTCGGGACAGTGCTGAGGAGCCACAGGCATCACGGGTTCCACACCGGGAATCGGCCACTGCTAAAGGGGTTATGAGCTGGGCCCCCCACCTTTCCACTGTGGGCACCCAAAGCACAGCCCCCGGACCAGAAGGAAGCAACCCCCTGAGGAGAAAAGGTGCATTTATTCCAGCCCGTCTGCCTCCCCTTTATGACTCTCCACCAGTGCTGTCCCTTCACTCAGGTACCGTACAGCCACAAGAGCTTCCTTCTCAGAATCACAGATTTTAAGGTTGGAAGGAATCTAGATGGGGATTTTGTAGTCTAGGGGTCAACAAACTTTTCAGTAC
>NW_007727337.1:0-12126 GCF_000696425.1 Galeopterus variegatus | reverse complement strand
AAGGTTGGAAGGAATCTAGATGGGGATTTTGTAGTCTAGGGGTCAACAAACTTTTCAGTACAAGGATACTTCAAAAAGTCTGTGGAAAAGGAGAATTAAAGATAATACAAATCTTTCCACAGGCTCTTTGAAGTACCCTCCTATTTTTGACTTTGCTGGCCACCTGGTCTCTGTCACAACTGCTCAACTCTGCTATTCTAGCCAGAAAGCAGCCACAGACAATATGTAAATGAATGGGCATGTCTGTGTTCGATAGAACTTTATTTACAAAAACAGGAGGTGGGCCAGGTTTGGCCCATGGGTGACAGATCTAGGTCTCAACACTCCCATTTTACAGATGATAAAGCTGAGCCTAGAAAGATGAACTGACAACCAACACTACACAGCTACGAGAACCAGAACAGAACCCAGGATGCCGGCTCCACAATCTTTTTTTTTTTTTTTCCTTTTTGTCTTTTTTTCGTGTCCGGCAATGGATTGCAACCCTCAGTGTTGCGCCCGTACCGGACTGGACCAGCAACGGGATCGCAACCCTCAGTGTCGCGCCCGCACCTCGCTCAGCCAGTAAGCGGGAACCGGTCTGTATGTGGGATCCGAACCCTTGGCGGGAGCGCCACCACTCTCCCAAGCAGCGCACTGTAGCAGTGCGCCACCGGGCCAGCCCTCCACAATCTTTTAAGTCCGATTTTTACTGCTCACTGTTCCTTCTCCCTGGCAAAGCTGGGTCCCGGAAAAGACTATGGATCCTACTGACTCCAGAGATCTGAAAGTCCAGCAGAACTTACGGGATGTTTGTTTCACTGAGGTAGAAAAACTAAAAACAGACAAAGGACTTTACTCTTTTTTTAAAAGCTATGATCATTCAAATTAACTTTAAGTCCCACCAGGCAACTACTGGCTCTGCACACTTGTGAGGTTGGCCGGGGCAATAATACCTGAGACAGATTTCACTTCTGTTTAATTATAATTAATCTTTCCTTCTGGCCTTGCCATCACCTGCTAAATAGCCCGATCCATCTCACGACTGAAGTAAGAAATGTCATCAGAGCAGAAGGCTGCTCTGTAGGGTGCGTCCAATCCGTCGGCCTGCCGAGACTGCAATGTTGATGGCAAAACCTCAGCTCTGAGGACCGCAGAAGCTCTGGGCTCCCCAAAGTTCCAGCCATGCTCAGTGGTAAGGACTCTCAATATTGTCATTTTCAACTACAGATACCATGTTCCCCAAACAAGAAGGAAGCGAACACATTAAAAAGGAAAACATGGGAATCTATGATAAATAGTTAATACACAAATGGTCACCACTGTGACGCTTCACTGTTCTTCCTCTTGGACGTGATAATTTCATATTTTCAGACCACTCTGTCAGCATGTCAGATTTAAAATATTGCACGTGGAATAATGAAAAATTGCCAACATCTCACCACCATCTTTTGATTAATGGGTAGTTCCTTAGAGATTGATTGGTTTGTTTGAATGTGTTACCGGGAGTGACTGATGGCTATTTTAAAAAATACTTAGCTTTCGAATTACCCTACATGAGATAATTTTCATGTGCCTTGTGTAGCCAAATCCAGAATAATTGGTCCTTATTGCTTTCCTTCCATGCATGAACTGAAGTTCCCTGGAGAAGCGAAACTGCTTCAGACTTTGTTGCTTTAATATTTCCATGCAGATCAGCTGCTGTGTTCATACGGAGGCTTCGACCAGATGGCCAGCCCACCTCGTGGTGACATTTCCCATTTCCTGTCGATTACTCACCAATGGAAAATAATGTGACATGAACTCCCCATTTCAGGTGATCTGTGGTTATATCCTTGTTGTACCTGCACTAAAGAAGAAAATAGGAAAGGCAACAGGTCACCGCTCTTAGCAGGAAAGGTGTTAAGCCATTAAGCCATTCACCTGATTTCTTAATTTCTTTGTTATTCTTGTGGCTTATTCTTCTGTTACTCAGAAGAAAAAACACCTCATTTTGGCTGCTTAAAACATAGGGAGAGTCCTCAGACACTCTTGGTTTTGGCCATATCACCCGATGTCCCTTTTCCAAGAACCAGTTCTGACATAGAGCTGAGGGGCAAACAATTTTATCTTCCAAAAATGTCCAATTTTATCTTCCAAATGGACTCCAACACAATTAATTCTTGTTCAAGTCATTTTAGAGTTTTAATTTTAAAGACATTAGTTTTTACTCTTCAGCATTTGGGCCAGTGTTGTCCCTCTCTAAAGTCACCCTTGTTTTTCAACTTCTCTCTTTGATCACAGCCTTGGAGGTAAGTTTTTTTTTTTTTCCTTTTTGTCTTTTTTCGTGTCCGGCAACGGATCGCAACCCTCAGTGTCACGCCCGTACCGGACCGGGACCGGCACCGGGATCGGCACCGGGATCGCAACCCTCGGCGTTGCTTCCACACCTCGCTCAGCCAGTGAGCGGGAACCGGTCTGTATGTGGGATCCAAACCCTCGGCGGGAGTGCCACTGCACTCCCAAGCAGCGCACTGTAGCAGTGCGCCACCGGGCCGGCCCTGGAGGTAAGTTTTTTTTTAGCTATCCAGTCTGTTTAATTACTGTCAAAGATAAGTAAGTAATAGTGATAACATTATTAATAAGGTATGAATAATTACAACTAACATTTATTTGACCTCTAACATGTGCCAGGCGGTGTGGTAAGAGTCCATGCATTAAGTCATTTATTGTCACTGCCATCCTGTGGGGCCAGTCCTATTATCACCATCATTTTCCAGTAGAGGAAAGTGAAACTGTCTAGATCCCACAGGCTGAGCAGGATTTAAACCCACAAATCTGATTCCAAGCTCTTAACCTCTGTGCATTGGGGAAGCCAAGTATTGGGAAAATCTTCTTTCTCGAACGTTCCAATCTTTCCCTTCTCAGAAAGAAGGCAACCCAGTAACTTCCCAGCTTCTGTTCATCCCGTGGGGCTGCAGGTCTCTTCCCACCCCATTCTCACAGGAGGGCAGATCTAAGAAATTGGGTTTGGGTCCCTTCCCGAGACAGTAGATCTTGAGGAATGTGGGTCCCTGGAGACTTCTATCTGTCCCTGTCCTGTGATGGGTGATTCACTCAGGGCTCCAGGCTGGCAACTGGCAAATTGATTTTGCTCAGTGAAGGAATCTACATGTTGGAGGCAGCAGAAGGTTCTGGAACCTGAAGAAGATTCTGGAAATGGTGGAAGGTTCTGGAACCTGCTTCTCCTCTCCCCCATCTCTACAACAGGCAGAATCTGCTGCAGAGTGAGCTGCAACCTTGCTTGGCCCTCTATCCACCAAACCCAAGGAGAACGCAGGCCAGGCTGCGGCTGACAGCATTCAGCACAGAACTCAAATGAGGGCGGTCACCTGCCCGCAAGTTTACCCTGTTAGTAACTCCAGCCTCTTATAAACTCATTTGTATTCATCCAGATGGCTGTTTTGGCTAGAAAGAAACGCTTCCTCCTCGCTAGAATTACAAATAATTTAAGTGGAAAGCTACAGGCAGGACATATTAATCATGTTCGAAAGGATGTATCTTTTCATACAAAGCATTTTCTTAAATCTACAAAAACTTTCCTCAAAATATACTCATGTCCACTGGTGGTTTCTCATATACAGAGAGTACATAGCTCGCCTCACCTCTTCCTCTCATACCCACCTCCCCTGCAGGTGAAAAAATCAAACTCTTATCCCATCATATGTGTCTTTTTAATCACTGTCTTCCTGAGTAACTTATGTGAGGTTCCAAGGAATGAGCCACTACAGAAGTTTTCCTGGAATATTTTCTTTTTAATTTTAACCCTTATTTGTATTTGCTAGTCTAAAAAATAACCATCATCTGACATGAAATATGAGATACACACATTTTCCCAAAATCTTTTTTTTATTCCTTATTTATATTTGTTAGTCTAAAAAACTCGGCATTGTCTGACATGTTTAATAAATGTAATGAAAGAAAGTGTTTTATGCAGAACAATAGACTGCTGTATAGTTTTTATACTATGTTAGCTTTTACATCAGCATTCCTGCTGACAGTCTCCGTTCCCCTCTCACGGACCCCAAATAATAGATGCCGAGTGGGCAACTCCTGGGGAGGTGGGTTATGACAGGAGGATTAAAAAGGTTAGCGTTTCCATTATGGGTTTGTGCTTTGCCCTGAGTTTCAGTTAAAGATTAAGTCTTTGCTTCAGATTTTAGCTCAAAGGCACAATTGGGAGGGATGTAGGATATTTTCTTTATTTAAAGAAAAAAAACAAACCTACCTAGAGAGAGTTTGGTTTATTTTTAACAGTAGCAGAAGCACTGTGGGAAGCTGGTTTCCAGATTCCGTTTCAGCCACAGGCTGCGCTGTGCAAACGAAGCAGCAGCCTCGAGTCTCCCTGATCAAAAGAGTGTGTTGGGGGCTCCGAGGGGGCATTTCCCCTGGCACAGCCATCCCTGCCACAGCCTGGTCTGCAGCAAATCTGCCCTCTCTCTGTCCTTACCTTATAAGCAGATTCCTCCCATAAGCTAAGGGGCCCCACCTCAGACAGGTCAACTAACCTTAACAGAGCACCTGCTACATGCCAAGCACAGCACTACGGTGCAGGGTAGACTGATGAACATTAACGTGGCCCCAGTGTTCACAGGGGTGGTCTGGTAGAAGAGACAGATGTAGGAACAAATAAATATAATTAAGGCAAGGCCCTGTGATAATAAAAACATCCAGCGAAATCCCAGTGATAACAGATACGAGTGTAGGTTAAGAAGATCATGGGCGCATGATCAACTCCCACAGAGGTAGAGGGGCAGGAAGGATGAATAAACAGGTAGAAAAAGGGCGATACTTCAAACAGGGGGAGGGGCTTACATTTCAGATGCACCTGGGAAGTCTAGGCAGGAGACTAGGAGCAAATCTGCAAACAGCCCAAATGAAAAAAATAGAGGGCACATCTATGTAAAAGAACATGGAGAAATCTCCAAAACAGCCTGTTGACTGAAAAACCAAGATGTGAAATAGATTGCATTAAAAGCAAGTTTGTGGGGCCGGCCCGGTGGCGCACTGGATAGTGCGCCGCTTGGGAAGCGCGGCGGCGCTCCCGTCCGAGGGTTCGGATCCCACGTACAGACCGGCTCCTGCTCACTGGCTGAGCGAGGCGCGGGAGCAACGCCGAGGCTTGCGATCCCGTTGCCGGTCCCCGGTCCGGTACGGGCACGACACTGAGGGTTGCGATCCGTTGCCGGACACGGAAAAAAGACAAAAAAAAAAAAAAAAAAAAGCAAGTTTGTGAAATAAATTACGTTCAATAAAACAACACAAGAAGCAATGCTACGTAAATTTGAGGGAAATATATATATGGGTATTTTTAAAAGGCCTCTGTGTGTACACCCAAATCAAAATAGTCTCTAGAGTGGGACAGGAGGGCTTAGGATGAGTGGTGGGGGTCACACTGGGCTTTAGTCTTTTTCTGTAATATTTGTTTTTTTAATTAAGGAGAATATATTCTGTATTATTTATGTAATTAAAAATATTTTAAAATCTAATTGATAATCTATTTACTTTTCATTATAACATGTGGCACTTAAGGATATTATGTCCATATACATCTTGGTTTGGTATTTCGAAGTCAGATGGTTCCTGGATACTGATCCGTAAAACCTAGTGTTCACCTTGTCTCTCTTATTTTACAAATGAGGAGATGTGGGTTTTTCCTGGTCTCTGTGTTGATAGGTACAGGTAGAAATAGGTAAAATAATTCATGGAAAAGTCAGTATGGCCTTTAAATTTTCTAGATCACTATGAAAAATGACATTAAAATACTTTTTTCAACAAAATTCATTTGACCAACCACAAAACACATTTTCTCTGAAGAGGGTATGCTTTCTGACAAATGACATCCGAGTGTGACAGCACTGGGTTGGGAGTCGAGAGTTTTAAATTCCACATGGAAGCCACCACGTGACCTTGGCATAAGCCAGTCTCTAGGCGCCTCAGTGTCCTCACTGTAGCACCAGGAATTTTCCAATCCCCCAGGAAAAACTATTACTTACAACATTCTGTGAGGGCAGAATGCCAGCCCTAAAAGATGTGCTTCAAACCTAGTTCAACAGTGAGATTTTAACTGAAGTGCAGGATCTCTCACGAGAAACGTGGTTGGTGGAGTTGAAAAAGAAAAGGACAGGAAGGGCTTCTTTTTTTTTTAAAGGTGACCAGAAGGGGATCTTAACCCTTGACTTGGTGTTAGCAGCACCACAGTCTCCCGAGTGAGCCACGGGCCGGCTCAGTAAGGGCTTCTTTAGAGAACTTGGTGAGAAAGGGAAATCAGTATTTCGACTAAAGAAAATATTTAAGTTATGATCAGAAATATATTTGTCCAGAAATAAAACGGGCTTTTATCCCCTTTTTAAATATTCACAGCTGGCTTTCTGGCCATATAAAGTTACTATGCTACCAAATGACTCAACTTGCAACATGTGCGCTGGTGACTGACATCATGTATTAAAGGCTATCTAACTCTTTGAGTCCCGACACCCCTGTTTGATTAAGGTTTATTTTAATAGCAACGAGAGACTCCCACGTTAAACACCTGTGGTGCTGCTCCTGAAATTCCTAGCTATAAAAGAAGTAAATTCAGCATTGTCTGAAATTCTGGAGTTCAGCAACCAACTATACAGAAAACATGTTCGGAGAGGCTGGTCGGTAACGGGTCAGGGCTTAGCTCAGGCAAGACCCACATCTGGCTGCACCTTCCCACCACAAGTGTGGAAAGAGGAGCTGGAGCTGCCGGAGTCCAGCTGGCCAGGGAGCGCGGGAGGGTCGCAGGGCAGCGGGTGCTGGGTGCCCTGCGCTTGGGCAGGAGCTCCATGCAATGCACCACTTATCTGTGGTGCTGGTGAGGCTGCTAACCCACCCCAGAGGTCTGCCCCAGGCCACCTCCTCCACGTGCTTGAAGATGCTCCCGGCGTAGTCGTGGACACAGCTCCCTTGTCCAGTACCAAGAGTTAAAGTAAGGAGAACAGAGAGAGCAGAGCCACTGAAAATGATGTGATGCAGACGCTGCGTTTACAGGGAAAATACTGAAGGGGAGACTGAGCACGAGGAAACCAGCAAATGGAACACAGGGCAGTGACAACACCGTGGTAATGAACTGGCCAGACCTGACCTGCATGTGCAGCCAAGGGCCAGATCAGCACAGGAAAATAGCGACAGTTCAGTTCACTGGAGTGAAGTGCTGATTCCTTAAAAATATTCATTCTATTAGTGGAAATGAATAATTCCAAAGACATAATCCCTCCTTTTTAGGAGTCCTGGAGTCCCAGCAGAGGCGCGGGGGTGGCACCTGCACGCAGACAAGGTCAACAGTGAAAAGGGGTGATGGAAGCACAGGGCAGTCCCTGTGGGAGCTGGAGCAAGGTCGTGAACTTCAAAGCTCCATGTGGAGCACAGGATGTTAAAAACATATGGCCTCAGGACAGGTCCCACCCAGTGCCACAATATCAGCGTGGCTGATCCCCAGAGACCCTTCCAGTCGCTCTTCCATAGCAATATGCATCGTGCTTTGGTGAAAACACATTAGAGAGAGACTGGGTGACCGAATTACCACAGTGCTGTCCCACCAAGACGGTGCAGACCCCTTCCCAGCAAAGCCTTACCCCTCCAGTACTCTACACCAGGAGCAAGCAGCCTCTAAATTATCTGCCATTGCCAGCCTCTGTGTCCCATTTTCACGATGCCAGCAGCTCTGGGTTCATTCATGCCCAGGGCAGGTGTCAGTCTCAGACTGCATAAGAGGGCTGTGTCCCAGCCTCTTATACTCTAATAACATGACACAGCTTTCCGAAGACCTGGACGCATCTTTCCCAGCCACAGCAAGAGGAAAAGCAATCACCTTCTCCCTGCTGTTGGCGTCATTTAACGGTCGCAAGCCAGAAAGGGTAGCTGCAAGCCATTGATCTTATTGTACAACTAGGGCCACAGAAGTGTGATTTACGTAGGACAAAAAGGAGGGATGGAAACAATAGACTTTGCCCAAAAATGGGAAACAGTTAATTAAACTGCAGTGCATTGATTCAATGGAAAATCACTTGTCTATTTTAAAAAATGACTTTGTAAAGACCATATGGTAATGGAAAAAAGGGTATAATACAAAATCAAGTGAGAAAGTACCATACAAAATTGTTTTTGAATGACGATTTTAAATGTAAAAAAATCTTTAAAGACTGAAAAGGAATACAAATACATATGTGAGCTTATACGAGCACATGTACATATTTATACGTACATACACACCTAAATATAAGTATATGTATAATCACAAGTTTTATTCTAGAAAGGAAATAAATAGGGGCACTGACAGAGAACAAAGGAGTCCACGGAGAATCTCTCTGAGCAGGTGACTTAGCTGATTTTCAGGAGCAGTGACATCACGGGGAATATTTTTCCATTGCCAATAATTTTTATACCATCACATATAATGTATAATTGAAAAATTATTATCTGAAAGAACATGAATTTTGTCTTTTTTGACAGACACGTTCTAAAGTTCCAATGGATATACTAAACAGCACAGGTTAGCAAGGGGCACACTCTGCAGCTAACCCTCCCCACTTAGTGACAGGAGCAAGACTGAGGGCCCCCACTCCTACGGAGAGCAGGGGTCCATCCTGAGGGCCCCCACTCCTACGGAGAGCAGGGGTCCATCCTCGCTGCTGCGATACCTTCTCTAAACATTCTCTGGGGAGGAGGAAGGCAGTTGCTTTTCAGAACCTTGGTTTGGCACTTGAGCAGATACAAAAATATTAGACAGTCCTGGTGGAGCTCACAAGTTCAGCAGTGGCCCACTTCTGTGTAGAGGCTGTTGGTTGGGGGCTGTCCATCTAGGGGAGTCCTGGCTTGGGCTTTAGCTTCATCCCTCATGACCAGCCTTGCACCTGTTCGATTTCCATCCCCAGGGTCCAGCTGGCCTCTGCCTGTACCCAGGACCTGTCCAGGGGAGGCCAGCGAGACAGTGAGGGATTGGGGACAAGAGTTAGGGCCAGACTGTACACCCGTCCTCAGGGCACATCACATTCTCTCCTTGTATCATGTTAGATGCAGAAATCAACTTACCTAGACTGGACTCATTTTTAAAATGACTTCACTGAATTACATTTTAATGTTGTGTCCTTGGCTTTGACGCTCTGTATTAAAGAAACAGCTCAGTGAAGAATGTTCCTAAACCATCCATGATGCCATTAAAGAAGCTGCTCATTATTTTGTGTGGTATCATTTGTCTAAGAAACTGTAGGACGAATCATTTTATCTAGTGTGAGTAAAGCTCATCTTTCCTAAAGATGATTTTTAACTTTTTTTTTCTTTCCATTTTTGCTTTGGCAGTCAGAAAGCTCAGAGTTAAAATTCATGTTTAGTTATACTAACCACATTAATATATGTTTAGAGCATATTTCTCCCTTCCCTCCCACCTTTAAAAAACATTTTCTCTTTCATTGGACAGACTTTCTGTTTTATAAACTGCCTCAAATTCTTCTCAGGAGTCGACCAGATATAAATAATCCTGCGTAGCGATCTTGAGGAAATCAGCACTGGCAGAGGCACACTTCCTTACCTTAAACCAGGTTGTAACACTGCTTAACTGAAAACAAGTCTGCAGCCAGAAAAACCCAGGATGTGGCGGCTTTCTATAAGATAACTGGACTGGGCACTTCGGAAAGCCAAAGTCATAACAAAAAAGGCTAGGAGACTGTTCTTGATTTAAAGAGATAAAACAGACATAACAACCAATATACTGACCTTTGGTTGGATCCTGGTTAGAGAAAAAAAAAAAAAGCTATAAAAGACACTTTTGATGCAGTTGGGAAAATTTAAATATGTAATGAATAGATGATGTTAAAGTTAATTTTATGAGGTGTGATAATGGTGTTGAGGATATAAAGGAAAATGTCCTCAGGAGAAACCTAATGAAATATTTATAGTTAAGGATCACAATTGTTTACAATTTGCTCTCAAATGGTTCAGAAAAAACAAAACGTATGTGGTCGGGAGGAGAGGACAAATACAGAAAAATGTAAACAATTGTTATATCCAGGTGGACAGTCTACAGTTGTTTATTGTACTATTCTTTGATCTTTGCTGTATGTTTGAAAATTTTCGTAGTAGGTATAGGAAAGTACAACACTTAAAGATCAACCAAAGGTATATTAAATCTGATGGCAAATCATTTTCTGGAACCCCAGGTGTACCCCAAACGACTTAAATAGTTGGGGTCAATGTTAACGGGTTTCAGGGAATAATCATAGAACTTAGCAAGAAAAAGAGAAAACCAATCACTACCTCCACGATTTTACCACTGTCACACTCTGCAGGATGGGTCGTGGAGCTGAGTGGCAGGAAGGGTCAGGGTTTCAGAGGTGGTGCTGCCCATAGTCACCATCGGTAGGGAAGAGGAACCCATGTGATAGAATCAGGATGCTACAGTGAAGCACTGAAGCCACCTTTGTTAAATCCTGTGTATTTCCATACTCAAAGGGGGCAGGTTTATTGCACGTATGCAATCTAGCTGTAGAAGACATTCATGGAAGTCCTTCTATCACTGTGGATCGCCCAAGCCCAGGGACGCGCAGCCCCCGTTCTGAGGCGTCTGACCACAAGTCCCGGCCGACCCTCCCTGCGCCACCCACCCCCGCAGCGCCTGCGTGTGCGCCGTGACTGACAGTGCAGCTTTCTCGGAGTGGAGCCGCAAACGTGGATCCGGAGCTGGACGCCTTGCACTGGCTCCACTCCGACTGTCGGCCGGAAAGTCTCTGTTGCTACCCACGTCAATCTGAGGGATGCTGGGAAGGAGCTTTGAATCACTTATTCATTCATTTACCAACACATAATGAGCACCTACTGTGTGCCACACACTGGGACACACAGGGATATACATTTGTGGATAAATCACACAAAGTCCTTTCACTCACAGCATCTAAAGTTTAGAAGGAGATACGGGCAATGAAGCCAGCAAATGAACAAGTGTGTGTGTGTGTGTGTGTGTGTGGTGTGTGTTGTGTGTGGTGTGTGTTGTGTGTGGTGTGAATGTGTATGGTGTGTATGTAGTGTGTGTTGTGTGTATGTGGTGTGTGGTGTTTGTATGGTATATGGTGTGATGTGTGTGGTATGGATGGTGCGTGTGTGTAGTGTGTGTAGTGTTTGTGTGTGGCGTGTGGTGTGTGTGTGGTATATGGTGGTGTGTGTGTGTGGCGATAAGAGCTGCACGGTTTTTCTAAGTGAACAGGAGGCCATGGAGTCATTTTCCGCAGTGGATGGATGTGACATGACAGATTTTAAAGAGCTACCATAGCAGCTCTACAGCAAGTTAATAGGAGGGGCCAGAGTGGCAGCTATTGCTGCAGTGAGACATAAATTCCGTAAACTAGGACAGTGACCGTGGAGTGGGAGAGAAGTGGACAGAGTCCACATACACTCTGCAGATGGAACTGACAGGCTCTGCTAATAGGTTGAATGTTAGGGTTGAAAAAAGAAGGTAAATCAAGGGTGACTTCTAGATTTGTGGTTTAAGCAAATGGTGGTGCTTAGGAGAGAGGAACACGCGGAAGTGACAGACGAGCATAGAGAACATGGAAGTCAAGAGTTCAGAGCTCATCTTCTACTTGATCCCTTCTGGTCAGTCAATTAATCAATCTGGTACTTGCTGAGAATTCACCATGTATTATCACTTGCAATAAAATTCACAGGTACAAGAAAACTATTGAAAAGGTATATGTGTGTGTGAAAGTACAAGAGCCAAGTAACAAAAGGATGGAAATAATCTTACCCAAGTCCCAATCCTAAAAGAAGTTGCTACAACTGCAAGGAGAAAACTTAGCTCTGAGCTTCCCAGCAGCCAAAGCAAAAAGGGAAAGGTGAGTTTTATAATGCTCATTGTCTAATAAAAGGAAGCATGCTGGCTTACCTAGAAGAATTAAATTTTGTTCTTATTCTCTACTTGGAAAGCATTTTTGTCACTACCTAGCTTTTCTAAAGGTCAATGGTCAATATGGTGGAATTGTTATAATGTCAATAATAATTTTACACAAAATACAAAGTACTTCTATATAAAACTTTTTTTAAAAAGGTGCTCCTGGGCCGGCCCGGTGGCGCACTGCTACAGTGCACCGCTTGGGA
>NW_007727336.1:430619-432662 GCF_000696425.1 Galeopterus variegatus | reverse complement strand
GCGACACTGAGGGTTGCGATCCGTTTCCGGACACGGAAAAAGACAAAAGACAAAAAAAAAAGCAGTTTACAGTCTAGATGTCAGAGAAGACATAATCTTAAGAAATAGAAAAGAGAGTGAGGCAGTGTATCATGAAGTGTCTAATCAGAGGTATAGACAACTAGTACAGGTGCTCCAAGGAGAGCAAGACACCATGAGTTACAAGGGTCAAGGTGATATCTCTCCTCTATGATATTGCTATCTCTTTAATGGTATGTAAAACACAGTGTATCTTCTATCAAAATGAAAGATTTTCTGGTAAAATCCCATTCTAAGAAATACTAACATTTGTTTCAGTGAGGTAGTTTATTTCTAAATCCCATGGACAACTCCAGATGGTATGGTTTTGCTATTGTGTGTATAATGCAGTTACTTGAAGGAGTTCACTCATCAACGTTTACTGAGTGTCTCCTATGTGACAGGCACTGTGTGAGCCCAGTGGGATTCCAAGATGAATGAGACACAGGTCACGTAGTCAAAGAGCTCAGAAAATCGGAGGGTAAATGTGAGAAGGGCAGGAGTGGCAGGTGGAGACCAGTTAAGAATCTATTGCAATAGCCCAGATGACAGGGACCTTAACTCTTAACCTTTAGCTGGAGAGATGGAGAGGAGCTGATAAAACCAATAACTCCTTAGGAGGTAAAATGGGCAGGATTGAGCGTGGAGTTCAGAAGAAAGCAAGAGTCAAGGATGACACCAAGACATCTGTCTGAATCGGTGGTGATGCTGTGCTCTCACGAATGGAATATAGGAAGAGCAGCTTTTTTCTTTAGAGGAAGATAAATTGTTTTGTACATTTTGAATTTGAGGTACTTGTTACAGGTTGAATTTTGTCCCCCCAAAAGACACTGAAGTCCTACCTCCCAGTACCTATGGATATGACCTTTTTTGGACATAAAATCTTTACAGATGATCAAGTTAAGATGAGGTCTTTAGGGCAGGCCCTAATTCAATATGACTGGTAAGTTTATAATGAGAGGAAATTTGGGCACAGAGGACACATACACAAGGAGACACCATGAGAAGATGGAGGCAGAGACTCGGCTGATGCAGCAGAAGCCAAGGAATGACAGAGATTGCCAGAAAATCTCCAGGAGCTGGGAGAGAGTCATGAACAGATTCTCCCTCACAGCCCTCAGAGGAACCAACCCTGCCAACCCTTTCATCTTGGACTTCTAGCCTCCAGAACTGGGAGAGAATACATTTCTGTAGGTTATGTCACCCAGTTTGTGGTACTTTTCTATGCCTATCCTAGAAAATTAATACAGAATTCTGTCAGTTTCCAGTGGCCCCTAGTATAAATTACCACAAACTCTGTGGCATAAAAACAACAGAAATTTATTCTATCACAATTAGGCAAACCAAAAATCCAAAATTAGTTTCACTGAGCCAAGATCAAAGTGTCAGTGGGGCTGGTTCCTTCTGGAGGTTCCAGGGAGAATCTGTCGTTTGCCTCTTCCAGCTCCTGGTGGCTGCTGGCATTCCCTGGCTTGGCCACATCACTTCAGTCTTTGCCCCCAGGTCACATTGCATTTTCCTCTGAGTATGTGTCAAGTCTCCCTCTGCCCCTCTCTTGTAAGGACATTTGTGACTGCATTTAAGTCCTACCCAAATGATCCAGGGTAATCTTCCCATCTCAGAATCCGTAATTTAATCACCTCTGCAAAGACTCTTTTCCAAATAAGGTAACATCTACAGGGTTCCAGGGTTTAGAAGCTGTTATCTTCCCCACCCCCCCACTCAGCTAGTTATTTAATGTGTTCATAACCTTTGTCAATGACATTATAAGCTCATTAGGGGTGATGTCATGCCTTATACTTCTCCAAAACCCTCTATAATGTAGAAGCTGACATCTCTGATGGCCACTATCAGCCTGCCGCAGGTACTCTGGCAGCTAGGTGAAAATGCCCAGCAGTCAGGAAGATAGAGTCTGAAATCCACAGGAGGGGACATGGATATGATGACCTACAGGGAGCAGGCAGGAGGTCAGGGGAAGTGGTCAAG
>NW_007727336.1:427857-429009 GCF_000696425.1 Galeopterus variegatus | reverse complement strand
ACTCAAGGTGGCTGTGTTAGTTTGGGTCCTTTAGGAAGCAGAAGCCAAGACAGAGTTAGAAGTGCAAGGGAGTTAGTAGTGGTGGAAATGCCTGTGAAAGATACTAGGTTGAGGGAACTGAAAGAACCAGGGAGAGCCTAAATACTGTGCAGTGGGTTGGACACCTTTGCAAAGAAGGGAGGGTTGGGTAGGGAGGGTCTCAGACTGCAGCTCTGACAGCTCTGCAAAGAGAGGAGGTGAGAGGATGATTGGGTAGGGTAGGGAGGGTCTCAAACTGCAGTGCAGCTCTGAGAAAGCCTCAGCTGGGCCTGTGAGGAGCCCTGGAGTACAGACCCACCTGTTAGGAGGGTCTCATGTTGGGCAGAAGTGGCCTGAGTCTGGTGTCCCTGCCAAACACAGTCATTGTGTTGGAGCAGAGCCAGGACAGCACGGCCTCAGTGGGAATCACTGCAGCAGGTCCCAACGGTGCAGCTGCTGGAAAGTGCAGCTGCTGGAGGCTGTCAGCTTGCTGGGCTTCTCCTGCCACTGGTTGTCTCTCAGGGGGCAGTCTCTGTGGTGCACCTCCATCGCTGCCTCGCCCTGTCCCCATACTCCAGGAAAGCCGCTCAGGCTGGGAGCCCCTGAGAGAGGGTTTGCTGTGGAAGCTGCATTATAGTGGCCCGTGAAGCAACTAACAGCACTTCAGAGTTTATTTCCGTCGTGCTGCAAGTCCCTTCAAAACAAATAGTGGTGCTTTTGGTATTTGTCTCTAGAGCATGGACAACAACAGGAACATATTGTCCCTCAGTCCAGCCTCAAAGAAAATCTCTCACGCTGGAGTTATTTTCTAGCTAACACAAGGCCCAACCCTGCTTAGCTTCTGAGGTCAGACGAGACTGGGTGGATAATACATACTAGCTATAACAATCTATAGACATATGAACTTAGAAAATAAAAGTCTGCTATAACATGCTACCCCCAAAAGATAATCATTGTTTTTAAAAAGGTGTATAATTGATATTTTTTAAAAGGTCCACTTTTATTATAATATTTTATTAAGATATATGGGTTTGAGGATGATTTCAATGAAAGAGATGAATTCAAGTTCAGCATATTTACTCTTTCCTGCACCTGCCCTCCCCAGGTGCCATTTCTTTGAGAACAGAAAAATGA
>NW_007727336.1:425561-426721 GCF_000696425.1 Galeopterus variegatus | reverse complement strand
TGTGTTAAGAAAAGCATTAGAAGAGAAAAGTTACATTTCAAGTTAATTTGGTTTTACATAGCAGAGTCTGTGTAAGCATTCATTCACCACATACCCATTGAGGGTTTTAGGAAGTCGGTATGTTTACACTGTTTCTTAAGTCAGGGGTCCTGTTTTCGCACAGGATTACCAAACCGAGTTTACATGACAGCAGAATTCTATCAACACAGAGATCACAGGCTCAGACCCTTAGTGCTCGCTTGCCAGAGACCTGTTTTATCTGCTCAGCCTCCACCTCTCTGATTCATTTTGGAAACTCTACTACATTTGTCCCATGATGATGACAAAGTGGCAGAAAAGAAGATTACTACAAAAAGTAATATTTTCAAGAGAAACACAAAAGCACTGGTACACAGTCTTTAGAGAATGACAGACTTTGTGGCCACCATTTGAGTATTTTAAAGCAGCAGAAGTTTTGTTTTCCAGTCACAGGACTGCTGCATTTTCCATTGAACTTTTTGGATGCATATTTTCATGACACTAGTCCCAAAAGTCAGATTTTTCCCCAAAAATTATAATTTACCTTGACTGCAGGCTATTTTTGAAAAGAGTTGTAAAAGTGTTTGACCATTAACAAAAAGTGAAGGTTGTGGATTGCATTATTGATATACCTTGCTATGTGGGGGAAGGTGATCTATAGCTTTATACTCAGTAAAATCAGAGGACAGGTTCTGCAATTTAGTGATTTTTGCCTTTATGCTTACTACGTATTAGCAAAAGATCCAAGCACTAGAAACTGCTTCTCCTTACAATGTTGTCAAGTACATGTGGATGGGTGAATTGCACAAAAGGAGAAACTGGGATTATCCCATCCCATTTTTTACATTAGCTCATGAAGAGCAATATACTGATTCTGAGCACACTGAGGTTATGAACTGCTGTTTTTCCTGGAGCACCTCTATGGTGGATCTGTTTCCACTTGGTCTGGCAAAGTGGTCAAACTTTATTTGCGAAGCCAGACTGGGTGGCCTCTGCTTAGCATGCCAAGCAAGATCTGTGGGTGAATTTCCAGAAGTGGTAGACTGCTGGGCTTTCCCTGTGCCTCCTTGAGAAACAGAGAAGGTTCACATTGCCCCAGGAGAAGCTGAAGGGATGTCTGATTGCCTCTGATGAAGTCAGAT
>NW_007727336.1:422940-424362 GCF_000696425.1 Galeopterus variegatus | reverse complement strand
ATTCTAACAGAATAATTTGCTATTAGTAATTATTTTATGCAAATAGTGTTAAAACTTTGGAGGGTTTGGAAATTGTTTTAGAGAAGAGGTAAATTTTTTTTTTGTATTCCTGTTTACTTCATGAATTCGTTTGCAAAAACTGCATCAATAATAAAAAGATAAATGTCAGAATAGTCTTGCAGTTCTTCAAAATCAAATATAGAGTTTTCATATGACAGCAATTTCACTCCTAAGTATATATAAAAGAGAAAAGAAAACACATGTTCACATAAACCCTTGTACATGAATATTCATAGCAGTATTATTCATAATAGCCAAAAAGTGAAAGTAACCCAAATGTCTATCATCTGATGAATGATAAGAAAATGTATTATATCCATACAGTGGAGTATTATTCAGTCATAAAAAAGGAGTACTGGTTCATGCTGCAACATGGATGAACCTCAGAAGTATTACACTAAGTGAAAGAAGCCAGACATAAAAGACAACATGATTTCATTTATATGAACTTTCCAGAACAGGCAAATCTTTAGAGACAGAAAGATTAGTGGTTTCCTGGGGGTTGGGGGACTACTAATGAGCATGGGACTTCTTTTTGGTGTGATGAGAATGTTCTAAGGTTGATTATAGTGGAGGTTGCACAACTCTATGAATATACTAAATGCCATTGAATTTATACTTCAGATATATTGTATGGTATGTGAATTATATCTCAATAAAACTGTTTAAAAATAACGATAAATGTCAGGTCCACCCCATCAAAATTTCATAATTCTGAATAATTGGAGTTCAAATGAATGAGATCTTACATTATCATATAGACTTACAATATAATATAGCACATCTGCAAATTATAAGGAGCAAGGTTGAGAAGTGGCAGCTATAACCTAGGAGAGATTGATAATGTTTTTTCCAGGGTGCTCTGAAATTCATACTAAATGGAATCTGCTGAAGCACACTTGTGCCATATCGAGAGAGCAAGTACATGTTATTGACACTCTGGCACTCATTTCATTCTGTTCTCCATACGAAAATTATTGCCCTGGTCAGGTTTGATTACTTTATTCTGTGTTCACCCCAGAGTGCCAAACATCATATGGGAAACCATTTTCAGATGGAAGAAATGAACTGTGAATGTTGTAAGAAGAAGGCAATGAGTCAGAGTTGACCTTCATTTTAAAATAATACATAAGAAAAGATATCTTAATGAGTAGAAATACCTTAAGCTGACAAAATGAACACAAAACATAAAAACTCAATCATGAAGCCATTTCCTAGATCTGGAAAAGCATTATACATGCAATCCGGTTGTCAATTACACACACTCCTTAGAAAACCGCAGTTGGGCCAGCCCGGTGGCACACTGCTACAGTGCACCGCTTGGGAGCGCGGCGGCGCTCCCACCGAGGGTTCAGATCCCAC
>NW_007727336.1:415303-422414 GCF_000696425.1 Galeopterus variegatus | reverse complement strand
GGGTTGCGATCCGTTGCCGGTCATGAAAAAAGACAAAAAAAAGGAAAAAAAAAAAAAAGAAAGAAAACCGCAGTTACCAGGGTGTTCCAGACCCAATGGGGTGATTTGAAGATATTGTTTCTGACAACTCTAAATTTCTTGCTTTAAGGCAATATGTAAATACCATGTGTCTATCTCATTTATATATAGATATTTATTTTTAAAAATAAAACTTGTTTTCATATTGGGCAAATGTTTTCATACCTGTATTTTAACTTTTTTCTCCCCTCTTTACATTATTCCCAGTCCCCTCCCGCCCCCAAAAAAGAAAACAAAAAAAAAACTATTGCTCCAAAAAAAGTTGAGTGTCAGGATTAGAAGCTACTTCTGGGAATATCGTGTCTCTAAATTAATTTCATGAAAACCGCTTCTTATATTTTACACAGAAATGTAAATATGGACTTCCATTTTCTTGTTTGAAAATGGAAACGGCTTTATTAACTATGCAGATGGTATATTACTTTTAGGTTTAACTTCAATTATTTTGGCATTTTCACCTGCCATAGCATTTTCTGTGGACCAGCCTCTAGCTATGGATTCTAGACTATCCCAGTGATTTCCAAAGTGTGATATAAACATGTTTGGGATTTTTTAATTTGAAAAAAGAAAGACACCTGCCATAGCATTTTCTGTGGACCAGCCTCTAGCTATGGATTTCCAGTGATTTCCAGTGTGATATAAACATGTTTGGGATTTTTTAATCTGAAAAAAGAAAGATATTTAAGTTGTAATGCTATGTAATGTATCAGTGAACATAGTGTATGTATATAATTTGTCAGTAAATATACCCATACTGAAGGAAACTTGCTCATTACTTTGTCTCTGATGAGGGTGTTTGATCAGACAGCTTGGAGAGCACTCTTTTTTTCTTTGTTTTCTCTTTCCCATCGTAGTACAACCCTTCTCCTTATGCTGCAGCCATGTGATGGATTCCCATTGGATCTTCTTCCCTTCACCCAGCGCCATTAGACAAAGGGAACACAGACACATATTTGAAGCCAAGAGTACTTTAGAATTCATGAACAAACACACATTCCCATGAAAACCTGAGCGGACAGCCACACTTCCAGAACCAACTATTTTTAACCACCATTTAAATGGAAGACCCAAGAGGATGTTTAAACAGAAAGTTAGAGTAGTTTTACTTTACTAACCAAAAAACAGAAAAACTATATAAAAGCTAATTGAGTTTCTTTCAAATTCAACCTTTGGTTTCTTTTAGCCACAAGAAAATGGACGTATCCATTTTTCCAGATTTGGACATTTTGAACAATAACTTAACTCCAGCCTGAAGATACTTGAAGTCAGTTAAATACTCATCAAGTTCTTACTGTGTTTTAGGTGCTGTGACAAAATCAGCAAGTTCTTCAAGAGCTTATAAAGTAGTCAGAAAATGAATACGCACATATAGAATATATATTTTTCATATATATGTATTCCATGTTAACACACATATAGAAAATTAGTGAATAGTCAGGATTGTATATGAGACAGCCTTGATTCATCAGTAAAAAGAGATGGCTCCTGCTAGCAGGTGGATGGGCCAAGTGTACCCTTGCGACTTCCAGCTTTGAGGTAGATGCCCCTAGGATTGTGTAGAGGAGCTGGTAGAAAGGATTGAGGATTATGGGGAGAAAGCAGATGTCACTGTGGGCTGGAATGCTGAGAGAAAATTTCACAAGCACAATCAAACTCGAACTCACATAAAAGCAGCAATATGTGCAAAGAGCAAAAGGGAGGGACACACAAAACTCAGCAACTAAGCCCTCCATACTAAGGGAGCCGAGTGCTTTGATTGGTGCTGAAGCACTGACATGGGCTTTGCCATTTAGGCTTCCCACAGCTCCTTCAGGCCAGGCCAAAGTATTTGCTAAGGTCATGGCAGTCAGGTCCCAAAGGCAAGCTTTATGCAGAAGCTTCTGTCCATGATGCTAGATTCCTGTCCTGTGTGGGACATGGGAGTAGTTAGAGATGAGCTGAGAACATCTGGATGTGGTCACCTAGTGGAAGCCATGATAGAACTTCTGTCCTAAGAGCATTAGTTCAGTTGCAGTGCGTAAAATGGATTGAGGAAGGGAAAAATTTAAATCAGGCAAACTTGTGAGGTAATCCATTGCTAAGCTAGCGAGGCTGCAGTGGCAGGGAAGAGAAGGATGGAATGACAGTCGTCATGTAGAAAGGGTATGGGTCCTGTTTAATTTCATTCAGTAGTGATATGTAGTTCTCACTGCAGAGACCTTTCACCTCCTTGGTTAGATTGATTCCTAAGTATTTTATTTTTTTGGTGGCTATTTTAAATGGGCTTGCTTTCTTGATTTCTTTATTCTGCTAGTTCATTATTGGAGAATAAAAATGCTACTGATTTTTTGGTGTTGATTTTGTATTCTGCAATGTTACTAAAATTGTTAATTAGCCCTAACAGTTTTTTGGTAGAGTCTTTAGGTTTTTCTGTATATAGGATCATGTTATCTGCAAACAGAGACAGTTTGACTTCATATTTTCCAACCTGGATGCCCTTTATTTGTTTCTCTTGCCTGATTTCTCTTGCTAGCACTTCTAACACTGTGTTAAATGGGAGTGGCAATAGTAGGCATCCTTGTCTTGTTCCTGTTCTTTTTTTTTTCCTTTTTGTCTTTTTCCGTGTCCGGCAACGGATCGCAACCCCCAGTGTCGCCCCCACACCAGTTTTTTCCTTTTTGTCTTTTTCCGTGTCCGGCAACGGATCGCAACCCCCAGTGTCGCCCCCCCACCGGACCGGGACCAGCAACAGGATCGCAACCCTCGGTGCTGCTCCCGCGCCTCGCTCAGCCAGTGAGCGGGAACCGGTCTGTATGTGGGATCCAAACCCTCGGCGGGAGCGCCGCCGCACTTCCCAAGCGGCGCACTATAGCAGTGCGCCACCATTGTTCCTGTTCTTAAGGGAAAAGCTTTTCCCCTTTCAGTATGATATTGACAGTGATTTTGTCATATATGGATTTTATTGTGTTGAAATACTTTCCTTCTATACCTAATTTGCTGAGAGCCTTTATCATGAAGGGATGTTGAATTTTGTTGAATGCTTTTTCTGCATCTATTGAAATAATTGTATGGTTTTTGTCCTTGGTTTTGTTGATGTGGTGTATCACATTATTGACTTGCATATGTTGAATCATCCTTGTCTCCTTGGGATAAATCCCACTTGATCATGGTCCATAATTTTTTTTTTTGACATGTTGCTGTATTCTAGTTGCTAGTATTTTGTTGAGGATTCTAATATCCATAGAACAGGTCATCCTATCCACCAGATTATTAAAGTCCTCCTTTGCTGAGATCACCTTTTGATGGGCATTCACTTGGGAAACAAATATCTTCACATCCTTTGCCCACTCAGAGAGGTCTATCCACATATGTCTTCCCCAAATTTCCTTCTCATCAATTTTCTTTCTTTTTTTTTTTTTTTTTTGTCCTTTTTGTGACCGGCCGCACCGCGCTCAGCCAGTGAGCGCATCGCACTGGCCATCCCTATATAGGATCCAAACCAGCGGCGGGAGCGCTACTGCACTCCCAGCGCTGCACTCTCCCGAGTGCGCCACGGGCTTGGCTCCTCATCAATTTTCCAATCATGTTCCTTCCATGTCCCTGACCATCCAGCCAAACCATTGGCTACAGCCCATGAATCAGTACATAATCACACATCTGGCCATTTTTTCTTTCAAGCAAAGTGCACAACCAGGTGCAGTGCCCAAAGTTCTACCCATTGAGATTTCCAAAGTTCTACCCACTGAGTCACCACTGTCCTTCCGGGATGGCCCAGAAAAAGGGTGCAGTGCTACAGCTGTCCACTTTCAGGTGGTGCCTGCATATCATGCAGAACCATCTGTAAACCAGGCTCTAGCCTTCTCTTCCTCTGTCGACTGATCACAGAGAACTCCCCATGAGGCCATAGGTTCAGGTTGGGAAAAAGAAGGCAGTGTAGCAGAAGTAGGAACCATGGGCATTTGGGCCACTTCTTCATGTAACTTACTTACTTGTGCCTTCAGGACCTGCTCAGGCCTGATCACATATATACCATTTCCATTTGATGATCAAGTGCTACTGTGCACACCCAACCTTATGGCTTGCCAGGTCAGATAACACCCAGTTCTTGATGGACAGCTCAGGTCGCATGGTAACTTGGTGGCACACAGTCAAGTGTTCAGTTTTTACTAAGGCCCAATAGCAGGCCAACAGCTGTTTCTCAAAAGCGGAGTAGTTATCTGCGGATGATGGCAGGGCCTTGCTCCTAAATCCTAAGGGTAAAGCGAGGGAAAGACAGCAGAGAAAACTCACACAGTCAAGTGTTCAGTTTTTACTAAGGCCCAATAGCAGGCCAACAGCTGTTTCTCAAAAGGAGAGTAGTTATCTGCGGATGATGGCAGGGCCTTGCTCCTAAATCCTAAGGGTAAAGCGAGGGAAAGACAGCAGAGAAAACTCAGGGTGTTTTGACCTTGGAACACAGTTACTGAGAGAACAGTGGTGCCATTAGAAGACAAGGAGCCCTAAGGAGAAGCCTGATTTGGGCAAAGGATGTTATTTTAGACAATCAAGGTTAGAGGTAAGGTGATGATAAGATTTCCAAGTGGAAAGATCCACAGAGTTGGCCCCATCCACAAGGAGCTCAGGAGAGAAGTCTGGGCTGAGGAGAGAGATTCAGATGCCCTCTGCATAAGCATTACAGTCGAAGACTTGAATTTATAGCCCATCTCTGAAGGAAATATTAGAGATGGAAAACCAGAGAGCCCCAGTACGAATACAGAGGAAAGAAAATGCCAGGCTGCCTTTCTCACCTTTGTAACCTCTTCTTTGGTCTCTGTGTTGTTCTCTGACTCTTACTCCTCAGACATCCCTAGCCTTGAGGAATACAGCACTGGCGTTCTGGCTGGGAAATCCCTGCCTGCAACCCTTCTCAGTTCCCAATGATGCTCATCAGAGCAATGTAATTTTTTTTTTTTTATTAGATTCTAGAACAGAACTTCATCTTAAGAGAGAAAAGTGATAAAAGAAATCAGAATGACAATGCTGGAAGAAACTTGAGACATTTAACTGCCACGCATAGTTAAGACTCAGTTTAAGCATTACATTTGCCACTTTACTAACTCCGCTCCCCCCCCCAGCAGGTATGGGTGCCCATCTTTGGTGCTTACATATCACTCATTCTGTTCTTTTATTATATGGCATTCGGTTTATCAAATGACAGTGTTTGTTATGCTTGACTGTATTGTAGACTCTGTACACCTCGAGGGGAAAGATTTTCTCTCATTCATTCTCATCCCTAGTTCCTGACATAGAGTCGCTGTTCAGTAAGTTTGTTGACTAATTGTTCTTTTGACACCCCCTCCCCCATATATTTTCTTTTTCTTACAAATCTGGATAAGGAAAATCCCTAGTTCTCAAAACTATTGACTGAAATGAAATTGTTCTTTTGAATATGATATGATTTTTTTTAGTTTTAAAGTGTTTGGTCAATTAAAATATAAAGAAATAGACATTATTAATTTCCTGTTATGCCTGCCCTAGACTAGAGTATGTAGAGGGCAAGGACTGTGTCTGCTTTGCTCACCATTATATACTCAGCATCGTGGAGTATGATGAATGCTGCCAAATGAACACTCAAGAAGTCTGGTGTTTCCTAAAGTGTGTTTCTCGAAAATAGTCTCCAGAGTTTATCCTTGAAAAAATGTCCCTTGATTGTGTAAGCTGCACGTTACAGTCTTCTGTGGAGATGTACAGTGTGCATAGCACTTTAAAGTGAAGCCCCCCTAGAGGGAGCCTGTTTAACTCAGTCTAACCCAGCATTTCCAAGAGTCATCTGTGACTGTGAGTAGTTTAACCTTCCCAAAACTCAGGTATCTGATAGGTATGACGGGGATGATAAAATCTGTTATGTAACTCAGAGAAATGTTGGAAGAATTCAGTACATTAATATAAGTGAAAATACTTTTATGTAAAACTCTATACAAATGTAAGGTATTAGTACTATTTTGTACTTGTTATTACTGCATGTGCTATTCTCCAAATACATGATTTTTTTCAGCTTTATTGAGGTATAATTGACAAATAAAATGGTATATATTTAAAGTGTACAACGTAATTATTTATCTGCACATTGTGAAATGATTACTGCAGTCAAGTTAGTTAACATATCCATTGCTTCACAGTTACCTTTTTTGTATATGTGTGAGAATGCTTAAGATCTACTTCCTTAGCAAATTTCAGATATACAATATAGTGCTATTAACTATAGTCACCATGCTGTACATTAGATCCTAAGAATTTATTCATCTTACAACTGAAAATTTGTACCCTTTAACCAACATCTCCCCATTTTCCCCGTCCCCTAGTCCCTGGCAGCCACTGATCTATGAGTCCCTGGCAAACACTTTCTTTCTATTAGTTTGACCTATTTTTTCCCCTAAGATTCCATGTATAAGTGATACCATACAGGATTTGTCTTTCTCTAGCTTATTTCACTTAGCATAATGCCCTCCAGATTCATCCATGTTGTCACAAGTAGCAGGACTTTCTTTTTTATGGCTGAATAATATTCCTCTGTGTGTGTGTGTATCACATTTTCTTATCCATTCATTCATTGATGGACACTTAGGTTGTTTCCATATCTTGGCTATTGAGAATAATGCTATAATGAACATGATGGGACTGAAGATATCTCTTCAAGATAGTGATTTCATTTCCTTTTGACCTATACCCAGTAATGGGATTGCTGGTTCATGTGGCAGTTCTATTGTTAATTTTTTGAGGAACCTCCATACTGATTTCCATGATGACTTTAACAATTTACATTCTCTCCAATAGTGTGCAAGGGTTTTTTTTGTTTGTTTGTTTGTTTTCCCCTCCACATCCTGGCCAACATTTATCTCTTTTTAGTAATAGCCATTCTAACAGGTGTGAGGTGACATTTCATTGTAGTTTTGATTCTAAATAGGTGAATTTTGTGGTGTGTGAATTATATCTCAATCAAGATTGTTAAATAAAGAGAGAAAAATGGCGACAGGTATGGAGCGCCCGTGTCAGGAAACGGCGCGATCCTGAGAGC
>NW_007727336.1:370446-410312 GCF_000696425.1 Galeopterus variegatus | reverse complement strand
TATTGACAAAATAAAAATTTAAAAAAAAAAAAAAGATTGTTAAATAAATAAATTGGAAAAGTGTAAAAAAAAAGAATTCATACTCTAGGAGATCATGAGGTTTAGAAAATTTGGATTGTTTTAGATATAAGCTAGGGTATTATTCTCTCCTCTCTGTCTTCCAGGTTTTCTTTCTCTTGCTGTGCTAGATACCATTTTCCATTCATTTGTTCATTTATTCATTCATTCATTCATCCAACAAATACTTACCAAGCGCTAAAGATGATACCCAGTTTTGGTTGGCAAATGCATGTGGACAGTGGCTATGAATAAAACAAAGAATATCCTGAGTCAAAATTTTGAGGAAAAGGCAGACATGGAAGCAAATAGTTATAAAACAGTGAGGAATGTGCCATTGTGGAAGTTTGTACGAAGAATGATGGAATGCAGTTGATTTCTTAGAGCAAGGATATGTCAGAGGAAGCTTGAGAGAGAAGTTTGAGTTGGATCACGAAAATGTTTCCCAGCTAGATGACACATGTCAAGGGCAGCCAGTTCCTATCCCAAATTATTATTCCTTTTCCTTTGTTTATTATTCCTTCCTTCTAGTTGCTCCTTTAACTTCCCACCATTATGGCCTAGTCCTCTAACTTTAGATCTGGTCTTTTTTCTTCTGTGGCTTATGAAAGTTTGTAGATGGGGGGTAATTGGGACTTTGCAGAATGAGACTTTTTGATCTTCCATTGAATCTCTAATAGGTCTTTTATTTTTAATAAAGTGCAGCTAAACTTGACATATGAATCTTGAAAGTATTGGAAGTAATGATAAATGTTCACTTAAGATTTTAATGTTTTAAAATTATAAATAGTTGGCAGAAATATAGAGTATATTAAAATTTGGAATGAACTTTAGCTCCATGATATAGTATCGCTTTATATTTGAGGCTAAGCTATCAACTTGGAAGACAAGAGTTTGGAAAAGTAAATTATTAATTCATCTATCAGTCCGGGTGGTAATAGCATGGGGTTTATGCTGGCACTCTGACTTTACAACATCTGAAATCACTCATGTCTACTTTTTTATATCCAATAGTTTCTCTATGACCAAATTAATTCTGTTTTATATTTTATTTAATAATATGGCTTTTACATTACAATCTAGCACATATGTCATCTTACTCCTTTTATAATTTTTTTAAAAGATTAAACTCAAAATATATCCAAGAGTTCAGACTGAATTATAATTGACTGTATACATGTAACATGTGTGTGTAGACTGTAAATTTCTAAAAAGCATATTTCTTCAGAAATATGTGTGCTATGAGATGACAGGTCAAAGCTTTAAATCTTACTTTCCTTTGTCTATTTTATTAGTTTCCTTTGTCTATTTTATTAAGTTTTTTTTTTAAACCAATTTGTAGCTCAAACGGTCCATTAAATGAATTAATAGATGCAAAAGAGTGTTGAAAAGTGTCTGGCACCGGGTAAGGGCTCAATAAGTGCAAGCTATTATCATTAGTATTATTTCTCCAAAGACTTTTCTTTTCACTCAAATACCGTCACATGAAGTATCACCATCTGGGTTGACTTAAGCCACTTATCCAAATCTGAATAAAACTTTTTAGCCCTGCCTGGAGTCATTTCCTCTCCTAATTGTACTTAGGAATATACTGAAGAGAGATAACTCAGCCAGCTATCAGATGAGCATATGACTGCAAATTCCTCATTCCGTGTGTACACATACACCACCAATGCCGTGAAAACCAGCTTTAGAGTTATGAGAGAAAAAAGATTACGGAAAGAGATTTGAAAAAAAATTTAGTTAAGTGGAGAGCTTCATTAACTAAATTTAGTTTAGTTTAGTTTAAGTGGAGAGTCATGGGACAGGTCAAAATGGGCAGGGGAAAGAATTTTAGAGAAATGAAAATGCTGTGCAGGTGGCCACCCTGAAGCTAATTTAACTTGGGTCATCTGTGATCTCTTCCAGCTGTGAACACGTGCATTGTGGCCCAGTGGCCCAGATGTTCTTCCTTGGTCTTTATGGTGTATAGCCCATAAAATTAAAACAGGGTTTGGAATTTAATTCTAAGCTTTCACAGTCCTATCATCAATACTTAATGGAGCTGTTCTCAGAAAATATAGGGTCCTAATCAGAGAGTCCAGGTTTGGGCCAAGCCTGCCCTCTATACCCTGTCATTGCTCCTCAGTGACTGCCACCCCCTTCTCCTTCCCTCCCTGGCCCCCTTCACCCCCATCTCTCGGAGAATTGCCTCTCACCTCAGAAGTTCCCACTCATATAATTGTGTGGTTATTTCTAGTTATGAGCTAGAAATCTCTGAAAAACACAAGCATTGTGCTACTTATCTTTTTAAGGCAACATTAATTGACAGATATTTATTGAGCACGTGTTAAGTATTTCAATATTGATGACTATCAGCCATGTGAGGGATACAAATAAAATATAAAATATGGACCTCAGCCTCCAGAAACTTGCAGTCTGGTTGCAGAGGAAAGGTTAACACATGTAAGATCATCAGAGAGTGATGCAAAACTCTTCCATAGCTGTTTAGAGATAAATCACACACACCTCCTCATGACATCTACTGTTGGTTATGACTTTTGGTTCAGATGATGCCCAGATAGGCTGGAAGTAAGGCCTGCAGATCCCAAATGAACACAGAGGAGATCTATGTGATGTCTAGACCAAATCTAAATTCTAGAAAGGCTCCCTTTCTTTTTTCCTTTATTTCTGGCAAAATAAGCAGATCTCTAGCTGAGAAAGACCCCTTTCTCTAGCTAGTCCCCTGGCACAGCAGGGCCTATTTGAGCAGAATTTTAATCACTAAGTAGGGCTCTTTCATGGAGCCAACTAACTTGACCAAGAAGCAGTGTTATGAGATAGTTGATGGCTAACTTGAGGTTATTTGTTTCCTGACAATAATCTGGCTGACATACTATGCACATTAGTCATGGATTCTAATTTAAATTCTCTCCAGAGACAACACAGACACATGGAAGACAAAAGGGGAAAGGTGAAACAGTTATTAAGAATATCTGACTGCCAGAAACACATCCTTTTGTAGACATTTGCTGCGAGTAGGAGATGAAGAGTCTAGATTTCAGTCCAAAATTTTGTTGTGAATTTTCAGAAACAGGAGAGCATAGTTCCAGGAAATTCTTCAAGCTGACCCATCAAAATAATAGACATAATCTTTCAACACTTTCTGCATTTTGAAAATAAATGAACTTCTTCAACTTATGTGTAGAAGGCTATTCAATATAATACTAATATCCAGATTTTGGATATCCAGGATTTTTTTTAAAGTAGGCAAAATTCCGAATGCTTTGTCTACCTCTGGATATACAGAAAAAGCCAGAGCATAAAAAGAGACTTCAAACATGTCAGCCATATCTATCTATATATATATATATATGTATGTATATAAACCCCCAATTATGGAGAGTTGTCATGAAAATACTGTGTACTATATTTATCTTTCTGGATCATTATCAGCCATTAATAGTTTGTATTCTTGAAAATATTTGCAGTTTTAAACATTGTGTTTCTTCTTTTGTTTCTTGCATTTTCCAATGATGCTTGGACTCCCTTGTAATTTTTGGCAGGTTCTTTCACTGTTTGTTATTGGTAGAAAGCATATACAGTCGGCCCTCTGTATCTGTGAGTTCTCCATCTGCAGATTTAACCAACTTAGGATTGAAAATATTAGAAAAACTAAAAAATAATTCAACAATAAAAAATAACGTAAATAAAAATAAATACAGTATAACAACTATATACATAGCATTTACATTGTATTAGGTATTAGAAGTAATATAGAGGTGATTTAAAGTTTGCGGGAAGATGTGCATAGGTTATATGCAAATACTATGCCATTTTATATCAGGGACTTGAGCATCTGCGGATTTTGGTATCCACCAACAGTTCTGGAACTAATCCCCTGTGGATTGTGAGAGACAACTATATTCTAATAATTCTCATTTCTTTTTCCCAATGAGAATGGCTTAAGGATTTATGGATTACATTTTAGTAGTGTTATATTATTAGTAATAATAGTGATGCCCTCGTATATTTGTGTAATGACACACTCAGGGTATGGATTCATTTTTATGGTAGACTTTGCAGAGTACTAAACCCTCCTCTTTTCTTCTCTCTCTCTCTCTGTTACATTTAGAAGATTACTAGCTGCCACAAGGAAGTCTCTTCTCTAGGCTCTTTATTATTATTATTATTATTATTATTATTATTATTACTACTATTACTATTATTATTACTTTTGGTAGCTGGCCAGTACAAGGATCTGAACCCATGGCCTTGGCATTATAATGCTGCACTCTAACCAACTGGGCTAACTGGCCAGCCATTTTTATTTTTATTTTTGGCAGCTGGCTGGCACAGGGATCGAACCCTGGATCTATAATAAACAGGGCGAACTCTGGATTCAGGATATGTTGATCAGCCCAGGCTTGTAAAGCCTTTTGTTGTTTTCTGGGAGTGGTGACTCCTGGAGCTGATTGGCTTTTGAGCTGGTCGACAACTTGACTTCGGGGGCCCTGGGGATGCCAGCATCTTCTAAGAAACCAGTTGTTCAGTTGCAACAGGAGTCTCAAAGAAGACAGTGACAGCGGCACTCAGATAGCCCTCAAGCTGTATTAGGTTTCTTAGGCCCTACCAGTCCTATCTTAAATGAAGCCCCAAGCATCCTTGGTTGGTGTAGGAAACCAAGGGACAGCCTTTCTAAAGTGCTCAATTTCCAAGTGCAGGGAAGTAGGTACTTTCTTGGGGTGCAGCAAAATTGATAGCAAGTGCTTGATCATTTTTTTTTTTTTTTTTTTTTTTTTTTTTTTTTCTTTTATCCGTGTCCGGCAACGGATCACAACCCTCAGTGTTGCCCCCGTACCGGACCGGGGACCGGCAACGGGATTGCAAGCCTCGGTGTTGCTCCCGCGCCTCGCTCAGCCAGTGAGCGGGAGCCGGTCTGTATGTGGGATCCGAACCCTCGGGCGGGAGCGCCGCCGCGCTTCCCAAGCGGTGCACTATCCAGTGCGCCACCGGGCCGGCCCCTGATCATTTTAATGATATGACTTGATCCTTTTTTCCCCCATAGGGAGAAAAAAAAGTAAGTTCAGACTGAAATAAGTGCTACTTCTTATTTTCAGCCTCCTGTTGGTGTGGTGCGGCATGTTAAGCTTTGTTTGAGGACTGCCAAAGGGAAACATTGAATCTAGGAACAGCATAGTGAAGTTAGACAGGCTGAATGTTAAATTTGAAAATGATCTCAGTACAGTCAGTTCTGCTGTAATGCAACACGTTGCCTCCCTAAAAGTCACCACACTGTGCAAAATCATGTCACGAAAGCCACAGGCTTATGGGAAAAGTAGAGTAAGAGGCACAGCACCCAAAGTCTTCATCAGCAACACATGTAAAAAGAGATAAGAACCTAATAAAAATGTACACAATGTTTTACACATGTTAAGAAATATATAAATACTATAATAAATATGGCGTTTTACCTTGAAAAGTTTGCTTGGGGAGGTGGGTGCCAGAAGGGTTGCAGCTTGTGAGATTTTGTGAAGAGGTGGAAGTGTCAGAAATCAGATGGCCAGTTGAAACATCCGATGTGGATGGGCATGGCTCAAAACACATGGTGAACTGAGGCAGCTGGTAGATGTTTAAGGTGTGTGTATGTGCATTTTGTGTGTTCCAGTGTGGATCCATCCAGCTGGGTGAAGTTTTCTGTGCTCACTTAGTTTTTCTCACAGAAGAAATCATGTATAAGCAAACAAGCAAAATTCATGACGTGCCTAAATTGTTCCCTAATAGAGCAATTGGGGGGGAATGAATTTGTATTTTCAAACTAAGTAATATAGCAGAACTGACTGTAACCTTACCCCTTAATTTCTAATGTGAGGAAATTGAGACCCAGCCAGACCAAATGAGGTTTTGTAGTCTGGTCAGTGGCTGAGCTGAGCAGGGATTCCTGAACCCCAGGCTCCTGTCCTAGGAGGAGTGTCCACCACACACTGTATCCTCTTTTGCCATATTTTATAAATTTCTGGTATTATTATAGTTATTGGTAATGATAATGTTTAGTACTTAATTGTTTTATGTAGATCTCAGAACTAGTTCTTTAATGTAGATACCAGTATTTAACATAGTATCTGAAACTCCAATATGTTAGTAAATGAATGAATCAATGAAGTTAGTGAACAGACATAATGAAGGACATAATCCAGGTTCACTGTGGATCCAGTTCCAGCCCTCAGTATAGATGGAAATGCAGAGAAGATAAATTATATATTTAAAGTTAAGGATGGTGGTACTCTTTCCTTATACTGCTCAAGTTGTCTTGGATTGGTTTGGATTTTAAAATGATTATAAGAGTATTGGTTTTGTGACAGATCGCAGGCAAGTTATTTAACCTCCCTAGATAATACTGGTATTTACCTCTTTTTTTTTTGTAAGAGTGAGATGAAATAGTATATATAAGCCCTAAGCACAGTACCTGGCACATGGCAAGAGTTCAATAAGTGTTAGCACTTGTGATTATGATTATGATTATTATTATTGCTACTATTACTACTTCTGCTGCTGCTGCTTTTCTAAGATACTCCAAGGGAACCAAGGACTAGTACATGTGGCATGGCAGAAGGAGCCCTGGCACTTCTGAGTTCTGGCCCAGGTTTCTCAGCTTCTTACTGGACATCTCCACCCAGCAATGTAATAGGATTTCAAAGTCAACAAGTCCAAAATCAAACTCATTATCTTGCTTCCAATGTGCTCCTCCTCATGAATTCCCACTGTCATTAATGTCATTCCTGTCTACTCAAGCTAAAAACCTCGGCTGTCCTTTATTTTGCTTTCTCCTTCCTCTCCCACAATCCGTAGGCCATTCATTCATTCAACTACAATTTTATTCAGAGGCACTCTCCAAAGTGCTTCAAGAAATAAACATGAATAAGACACAATCCTTGTCCTGAAGATTCTTTCAGTATAAGATAGAGATATAAACTGTAAAGTCCCTGATCCAAATCCCACATAAATGGTCCAGTCATTATAAAATGTGCGGACCAGCTGTAAGAGGTCACATAATATGGCCATACCCCTATATGTTGCCACCCACCTAAATACAAAGTGAACATCCGTTTCACACATAAAGTTGATGATGGGTATAATTATGGAGCTGTGGTTTGAACATGTCCTCTAAAGTTCATGTGCTGGGAAGTTAATCCCCAATGCAACAGTGTTGAGAGATGAGGCCTAATAAGAGATGACTAGGTCATGAGGGCAGAATCCTCATGAATTGGTTAATGTCATTATCACAGAAGTGGGTTAGTTATTGTGAAAATGGGCTTATTATAAAAGCAAGTTTTGTCCCATCTTGCTCTTGTGCTCTCTTGCCCTTCTGCCTTCTGCCATGGGATGACACAGCAAGAAGGCTGTCACCAGATGTAGCCCCTTGATCTTGGACTTCTCAGCCTCCAGAACCATGAGCCAAATAAATTTCTGTTCATTATAAATTACCCAGCCTGTGGTATTCTGTTATAGCAACACAAAATGGACTAAGACACATGGGGTCATTTAACATTTTAAAAATTTTGGCTCCTTGGGTTAACAAAACATGTTTGTCGGGAAAACTAGTTTTATTACTTTTTATGTTCATTTTGGGTCCTAAAAATGTTTTTTCACATGATGATGGCTTTACATTAAATGGTTTTCCTCTCTATTTGAATAGTCAATCCTTCAGTTGTCTATATGATTATTATTTTTTGTTGTCATGTAAAGGTAGGTTGAGAGTAATTTAAAGTTGACTTTTTAGTTAGAAAAATTACTACTTGTCATACAGTAGGCTGGACTTATAAATTTAGCTTAGTTCATTTATACTCATATTCTTAGCAGTTTTATCTATACAAATAAAACCTTAAAGATTTTTAATTCACTAGAAATTTCAAATTTACCATCTGAGTGAAAGGGAAGATTGTTTTTCAAAATGTACTATTAATAAATTAGGAAAGAGCTCTGGAAAAATATAATTTTTCTAAGTAGGGCTAATAAATGCACAAAGTTATCTAGGTACGGAGTCTACAATTCTCTAAAAGATTTATTCCTTCTTTCAACAAGTATTTGCTGAGCAACTGCCATGTGCCTGGTCCTGTCCTGGGAGCTGGGGATGCAGCAGTGAGCTAAACAGAGGCCCCGCCCTGAGGCCACTTACATTCTATTGGGAGAGATAGAAATAAATGAATAGACAAATAAACCTGTAATGCCAGGCAGTACAAACCTGTAAAGGCTATGAATTCAAATAAGGGAAGTAAGGACTAGGGAGTAAAGGGGTGCTAGTTTAGATAGATGGTTGGGGAATCTCAAGGTAGTAGGGTCTTCCCTATTTGGTTCTTCATTGATAATTCATTAGTTCACATAGGCCTGGAATTGACCATTCAAATCCACTTCTACCAGCACGCAGTTCTTCCTTCTCTTTCTCTCTGGTGTGTGTTCTTTTGCTGGCTTGTGTTGGTAGAAAATTGCATGAGAAAATTGCTTGTGTTGTTTACTATCAAATCAGCCAAGTATGAAGATTGTCTAGTGTTGTACATATTGTTCTGACAATAGTTTAAATATTTTGAAATCTGCATCATTACTGTGGGGGAGACAAAATGCTTTTGTTAAAACACACACACACACACAAACACACAGCACATAGTTAACTAACAGTGTCTTGATGTGAGCAAATTTTGAGTGTTAGGTTTTATGACTTCACAATCTCTGGAGTATTTTCCTCCTTACTGTTTAGGAAAAATCACTTCCCACTGAATTTTAAAGAATTAGAAGTCTCACTTGTATGTTAAGAATATGCACTTTGGCCTATTAAAAAATTATGAATCCAACAAAAGGGGGGTTTTATGACCCTTTTACATTTTTAAAATAAAGCCTTCCATCTGGTAAAAAAAATTCTTTTTTAAAAGCCCCTTTACTGTGTTTGTATTCTTTACTAAATATTATATTCATTCCTTAGAAAATCTGCTCTAAGGTGAGTTCATTTTGGCCTGATGTAATTTAATCCAAAAGGAAAAAAACATTTAGGTTAATGAAATCTTAATGGAAAGACATTATATTTATATGTAGTTTGGTGTCTTAATTATTATTCTCCCTGATTATGTTGACTTATAATTTTTAATTTGTCTAAAAAAAGATACAGTTTTTAATCACCTAATTAAATGCAGTGCTGCTTCACTTGAGTAATAATACCTTGTTGTAGTGGATTGAATTATGTCCCCCCAAAACTCATTGAAGCTTGAATTCTGTCCCCCAAGTTTGATGTATTAGAAACTTAGCCCCCACTGTAACTGTTAACAGGGTGGGAAATACCATTATGATAATTGAGAGGTGGAGCCTTGGAGAGGTGATTAGATTGTAGGACCATGTAGTAGTGAATGGATTAAAAATGGTGATCAGGGACGTGGTTCTGAGGGCTTTAAAAGAAGAGGACAATCTGTCTTGATCGCTCTGCTCTCTCTCTGCTTCCACCATCTGCGATGTGAGACCTCTAGGTCACTGTTGCCAGCACCAGATGGACTTTAGACTTCCCAGTCTCAGAAACTGTAAGGAATAAATTTTGTTTTCTCTATAAATCACCCCGTCTCTGTATTTTGTTAGAAGCAACATAAACGGACTAATATATTTTTTTAAAGTAATTATTTTATAATGAGCTCTCACAGACATGTGCCTATACAGATCAATTGGATATTATTTCTAATCAACTACGTTTTTAGATTGCTGAACAATCCATGGTGTGTGTTCTCGTCCATTTGATTCAGTTACCCATTGAGTAACTTGACGTATTCAGTTACCTAGCACTATTTTTAACAAAAAGATCTTATTTTTCTATTCTCTGAAAATGGGAGATACCACAGTATCATATGGAAATCAAACTTCTTAGCCCTCATTGAACTTTTCATGTTCTGGTAAGATGTGAATTTTTATTGCTTAGGCAATTTTTATTTGATTTTATTTTTGAAATTCCAGATGAGATTTCTAGTAATTTTTTAAAGTTTCTTAGTGTAAAATTCTTAAATTTCTTTTAGTTTAATTTACCTCCCTCTACCACTCCAGCTCACCCCAAAATGTAAATAAACTCTGTAGGAGTGTAGTGGATTGAATTATGTCCCCCCCAAAACTCATTGAAGCTTGAATTGTGTCCCCCAGGTTTTATGTATTAGAAACTTGGCCCCCCGTGACTGTTAAGAGGGTGGGAAATCCTATTATGGTAATTGAAAGGTGGAGCCTTGAAGAGGTTGGTTGGATTGTAGGACCCTGCAGTAGTGAATGGTTTAAAAGTGGTGGTCACAGGCGTGTTTCTGAGGGCTTTACGAGAAGAGGAAAGTCTGTCTTTCTCTCTCTCTGCTTCGACCATCTTGCAATGTGAGACCCCTGGGTCACTGTTGCCACCACCAGATGGATTTTGGACTTCCCAGCCTCAGAAACTGTAAGCAATAAATTTCATTTTCTTTATAAATTACTCAGTTTCAGGTATTTTGTTGTAAACAACAAAACGGAATAATACAAGGAGCAAGGACTTTCTCTGTTTTAATCACTGCGATGTTCCCGGTGCACAGAACAGGGCATGGCCTGTGGTAAACATTCAGTCAATATTGGGTGGAAAAAGCTCTTTACATAGCACCTTCCTGGGGGCAAATAACAGAGTGTGTAGAATTGAATGTTTTAAAAGGTGATAGTTAAACACCAAAGACAACATTGAGAGGGGAAGAGAATGCCCCCCAAAAGCAGCCAGAGAAGAGTGAAATCTGGGGAGCATGTATTACTGGACAGCGAGCACATGGACTGGGTTCAGCGTCTCCTTCATCCTGGGACAGTGGTGGGCATATGGTAGGAGCTCAATAAATGTAATTATTAGGCTTGTGTTCAATTCAATTCAGTGCACCTTTGAGGACCAGTTATGATTGTGCAAGTCACTACAGAGACACAAAGATGAATAAGACAGTCTTTTTCTTCAAGGGATTAATAAGGACATGGATAAGCCTCTGACCTTTTTCATCCCAGCCATAGCGTTGCAGTTTTCTTCTAAGGGGGCTGCATCCCTGAGCCACTGGCCAGGGACTCCAGTGAAGAAGACTCTGAAGGGACAGTCCTGAGAAATCACCCAGGACAGCTCTGTCCATCGGGGGCAAGATGTAGAACACTTCTACCTTCATGGCCTCAATAGCCTCCAATTCTTGCCCCTTTACCAGTCTTAAAATGAGGATTTTCCCTAGAGGCTCGCGTTTAATAAGTGAGGGGGCAGTGCCCATCCAGGGTGCTCATCGGGTGCGGTAGGAGTCTTCTGTTGGCATTGTTGGCACAGCTGAATCTGTCCTGCTTACCATGCTGTCCATCGGATCTTCCTCACTTTACAGATGGGGACCAGAAAGGTTAAGTGACTGGCCTAGGGTCCCACCACTGTCAGTAGATGAGCCAGGCCAGAAAAGCGAGTCTTCTAACTCAGACACCAGTGCTGTTTCCTTGACACCAGCTTCTCCAACTCACTCTGTGTAGGAGACAGAAAACACTGAGTGTACCCCAGATTGCCTGTCGATGGACTGTTGGTCAACATCAGAAATGAGTGATCATAACTTTAGAGTGTGGACTGCAAACAGCCATGCACAGCTGCTCAAGAGGGACATGTGTTCACCTTCTTCAGGAACCTTGCAGCCCTAGGGAATTACTTAGTTCCAGATATCGCAGACCCCAAGGAAAAATAAGTAGTATAGGCTCAGAGAGAAGGGGGACAGAGGTGATCCCCTCACTGACTGACTGTGGGACCTTGAGCATGTTATTTAATCCTCCTGAACGTCTGTCTTCTTGTTTCTAAAATAGCTATAATGAGAGTGTCTGAGTGAGAATTAAATGCACGTAAAGCACTTAGTAAGTGTTCGATGATTGTTAGCTGTTATTAAAGGATTATTATTTTTAAATGTAAGACCATGACTCATACATATATCAAGTTAACATGTGTCCAGGAGGATTTATTTAACTCATTAATTAATGAGGGAATCAGTGAGATGGTACATTTTGTTCAAAGGAGGACCCAAAGAGCAGGCACATATGGGGCAATCAGGACTGCAGAAGTGAATTTGCTAAGGAGAAGCACAGGTGGCTTCTTTCACAGAGGGGCCACGAAAGCATGCACTTGGATTGGACAGAGTTCATTTGCGTGTCTGTGGGCAGTTGATATTGCTCTCAGCTATCTGCAACTTAGAGAGTTGTAAAGTTGCTCAAAGACCACAAAACGTGCAGAGACTTCACAGAATCAGATAACCCGGAAGGGACTGCTGGGCAATGCCTCTTTGTCCATTGACAGCATCCATTCATTATTCTGGTCCACTGAAACATTTTTCACAATTTTCTCCTTTCTAGTTTTTATTATTGCTAGTTCCTTAATTACAGCCTAGGAATACTTTGAGAACCAAGAAGATAATGCACATATATGAAAGTGCTACAGAAGCTATGATGTATTTTGCAAATACGAGGGTACTTCAGAAGGTTCATGGAAAGATAGAATTAAATGATAATATGAACCTTTCCATGAGCTTTTAAAAGTACCCTTGAAGGAGTGATAGTATAAAAGAGAGAGGTGAGGCGGCTCTGTCCTGTTCCTACCTCTGATACTTTCTAGGTGACCTTGGACAAGTCTCAGAACACCTTTGTGCTCTGTTTTCTTAGCTGTGAGTCAGCGTATATAAGATTCGCTGCACAAGGTTGCTGTGAGGATTAGATGAGGTAATAAATGGGAAAGTACTTTGGAAAATAAAAATGCTCTACCAAGGTGAGATGTGATTGTATTACTGCTCTCAGCTTAGATTTGGCTTTGTTTTTCTTTCAGAAGAGGAGGCTCTGTAGAACAAGAGATGGGGTGGTGAGTCATTCAACTCACAAGGTCATTGTTCCTGGAAGTTGTAAATCACACAGAGGAGTCTTTAACTCAGTAACAGTGATTCATGGTACTACTGTTGGTGCAAAAGCACCTCTCCATTGTTCCCTCATGTGTCCTGATGGCTCCAGAGAGGTCAGTGGTGCCAGGAATGACAGTGCCACTGGCCATGGAGCCCTGTGTCTCTGATTATTACCTGCACCAACTGCATTTTATTTTCCTCAATCTCTTCCCCTCAGGCTGTTGTCCCAGAGTCTATCCTGGTTATCATGGAAAAAGAGACTCATTTAAGCAGCCTCTGGAGACTCCGAGGAATTTGCAGGAATTGGGAAGGAAAATCTTTGGCCCAGCACATGCCTTTCCCGGTTCAGTTCTGGTATTGTAATTGAGAAGGGATAAGGAGGGTTTGGAGTGAGTCCAGGACGTGACACTGGAAGCACTAAAAGGAGATGAATAGTGAGCTCTCAGTGAGAGGGGTTGGGGCTGCTCAGCCTGGAAAGGAGAAGGCAGGGACACAACTCTACGTACCCAAACGTGCTTCAAGGGAGGGCAGCTTTCCATCAAGGCTGGCACAAGGGGAGGTAACTTCAACCACAGCTACAGGACTTTGGTTTTGAACACTGGTGAACTTCCTGTGTAAGTCGGTGAATACTACAGACACATTTAAGAAGGTCATATTGAGTTTCTGTCTGGAGATTTTGAAGCACAAGAATGGGTTGCTCTTAATCTGAGAGATTACAGATCATGCCTCCTTGGAGGCAGAGGCCTAGTTCAGATTTAAGGAAGCAAACACCTGAGTACAGGAAACCACACCTTGATTGTCCCACCTTATTTATTACGATCAAGGGAGCAGGGTGAGGGTAGGAGGGCAGGAGCAGCCAAGCTGGCCGGCCTGTTCACCCCCTCCTTCCTGCGCCCTGTGAGGCGACCCCAGTGCACCCTGCTGATCTGTGATATAACATTACCATGCTGCCGTCTGTTAGAGTGCATTGACAAGTGACTCCTTGACCGGCTGAGGTCAGGGCAACAGAACCCTCAGTGCCTAAGACACCGACAGAAATCCCATTCAGAAGCCAATGGTTTAGCAGGCCAGCCTTTGGGCTTGAGCTCTGTTGAACTGTTCACCATAAAATAGTAAGGGAAGTCTGAGTCCAAATTTCAGCATTCATAGTGAGACTATTTTCAGCTTTCTCAGAGACAGCATCTGTAAATAATCAGGCAGAAGCCTTTTATAAAACAACATAGGAAAAACCTCAAAGACTATTCTAAGGCTGCAACATTTAAACAAGATTTTTAACCCATGGGGAAGCCAAGATCAACATGGAGCTTCCTGCACATAAAAACCTGGAATTTTATAGCAACGCGGGGGCAAAAGCTATGATCACATTCCCCCATTCTAAATTATATACTGCTTAGTGTTAATGTGAACAGAGGGCTGGATGGAGATGGGCCTGTGGCTTACATAAGTCCCACTACAACCTTCATTTCTTCTGTAATCATGCATCCATGGTGATGGGGGTGGGGGCGGGGTCCTGGACTGATGGAAGGCAGACAGGTCACTTGTAGGTCATACCATGATTTAAGTTTTTGATGTACTTTATAACTGGGCTTTCACTCTGCATAGAAAAATGATCAGGGACATTGGTTGTTGCTATGGTTTGAATGTGTCTTCCAAATTTCATGTGTTGGAAACTACCCCCAATGCAACACTGTTGGGAGTTGGGTCTAATAAGAAGTGATTAGGTCCTGAGGGCTCTGCCCTCATGAATGGATTGATGTTGTCATTTCAGGAGTGGGTCAGTTATCACAAGAATGGGCTTGTTATAAATGTGGGTGAGGCCCCCTCTTGCTTGCCCTCCAGCTTCCACCACGGGATGAGGTCCACGCCGTGCTCTTGGACTTCCCAGCCTCTAGAACTTTGAGCTAAATAAACTTCTATTATTTATAAATTACCCAGTCTTGGATATTCTGTTTCAACAACACAAAATGGAATAATACAGTGGTATAATTGTTTCTGTCACTAGCAGATGTTGTTCTAAAAACTGGGTTTAGTGACAGCTATAAAATACCTATCTACAGATTGGCACATTCCAAAGTCTTTTTCTTTTCCTTCCCATTTGGAAGAAGGATCAAGAGACCGTCTTCTACCAAGATGAGAGGGAACGGATGGCATCAAAGCTTAACATCAAATGAACTCTTCAGCTCTCTGAACCTGCATAATTATCTCCTGGGGAGGAGACTGGTCTCTAGAGCACTTCTTCCCCACCCCAAGCCAGGGCCACATCAGCACATTCCGACTGAGCCAACCTCAATTATGAATGAGTGAAAAAAGCCCTCATCTAACATCTAACTGGTGTTTGTAGCCAGTATGACATGAAAGCTACTGAAAGTCCAGTCCATTTCCCCTCAAAATCTCACTTGCTGATTTCTCAAGTTACTCGAAATTTCCACTAGGAAGAGTCACTTCTTAAGGCTCTTCTGGTAAGACATGCACTAATACTAAGACAGCCAATATTTGAACACCTGTCATCATAGCATCTGATAGTTTATACGATATGAAGAAAAAAAACTATTTATAACCAAAAGGATTTTTGATGTTATTTTGCTAAAAAGAAAAAAGAGAATTTTATTTGGAAAAATAGTACATATGTTAATTTTAATCTTGTGTATTCCAGACTCAAAGAAAAGGCCACATGTTTATTCTTGTATTCCTAGTTAGCAGTGTCTTGCACATGGTCTAGGCTCAATAAATATTGTTTCAAACAAATGATTGGGAAGAATATTTCAGAGCAAGAGCCTCTGAGCTGGCTCTCTGTGGGTTCAGTTGTGTCTCCTTTCTTAAACTCTGAGAAATTTATATAAACAAAGATATTAGAATGAGAATTTTAAAAGAGCATTTAGTATAATTTTCAATAATTTGTACTTTTTACCCCATGGGTACCATATCTAAAATTGTGCATGAGTACATACCCCCCCAGCACTTCCGTGTGTACATGCTTAGAATGTAATGCATAGACTGACTGTGTGCATGTGGGTGTGTGTATTTGCACATATAAATGTATTTTGTAAAGCTATGGAAAATATAGATTAACAGTAGTTATCTCTAAGGAGGGGAGTAAAATTAGAAAAGGTAAAGGGAACTTTCACCTTTTTACTTTATATTTTTCTTGTTTGAATTTTTCTCTTAATGAATATGCATTTGTATAAGCGTACTTCAAAAAGTTTGCAGAAAAATAGAATTAAAGGATAATATGGATCTTTCCATGAACTTTTTTGAAGTACCCTCATATATCTCTAGTTCTTAACACATGGCCTGGCACTTTATAAACATTCTTTCAGTGTTGAACAAATAGGTGGATCAGTCGATCGAGTGGCATAAAAATTATACTCAAACATTTGACTTTAAGAGGGTTAGGAGAACGATGATAAGAAAATTGAACTGAGGACTTAGGAAAGAGAGCATGATTGGGGTCTGTCACTGGAAGAAGCCATCAGAGATAAAGGTATAGTTTGGGGTTGTCACTGCTAAACTGCATGTTTTCCACTACTAAAGACTGTCCCAAATTGGCTACCTACCTGCTATTGGCAAATAACAGAGTCCTAATCATAGGTGTTCCTATGGGTTTATCTACTGACTGAATAAAGGCCAATTGCCTGGCAAGAAGGCCACTAACTAATGCTGATCACTGCTCACCTGAGAGGGCTGGACAGGCATGACAGTGTCAAAGGCCTCTGTACTTATGGCCATGTTTAGGCAACTGGCTTGTTAGACCATCTGAAGGAATAATGAGTCTGTCCTGGTTAAGGGACAACAGCCCAGTGATCCAACCACCAGTGATTTGCTTGAGTCGACCAGATAGACCTGCTCTGTAGATTGATGTCCAAAAATTGATAGGATGAGTGAGGGGAACTTTTAGCCCCAGTCGAGCTGGCAAGACCCAAATGCATGAAACCGTCTCAGCTCCTCACCCAGAACATGAATTGGAGATATTTAAAAATGCTTGAATGGAGTTCCAGTCAAGATGGCAGAATAGACGGTCCCCAGCGTCACTCTCTCCTACAAATCAACTAATTTGCAACTATTAAAAAGCAACAACAGCCAAGCTGGGACCACTAGAGCTCGGGGAAGAGGAGGAGAGATCTACAGAGTATAGGAAGGTGGGAGAAGCCATGATGATGAGAGAAAGAAAAAAACCTCTCTGACCATTTCAAGCCCTGGCCACTTCCAGGCTGGAGCTGCTGAGTGCACAGAACAGGAGCTGGCAAACGCCTCAGCTGTGCCCTTCAGATGAAGTTCCATGGAGGCTGCAGGGGAGAAGAGGGCCTTGGTGGCCCCCAGGCCAGCAAGACCACGAATAGGGTTCCCATGGACCCACAAAGGAGCAAGGAGCCACAACAACTGAAAAAAAGGAGCCACTCAGAGGCCAGTGGGTCATTACATGGGACCAGTGTACAGCCCATCCCATGAGAAGTGTTTACAACATGGGCGGTGGGGGGAGACGGGCCCACTGGGAGAACCCTGGGGCACAGCAAGAACAGCTGATCTGCACCCCTATCAGTGAAGGACCACTCAGAGGAGACTGGTCAGGAATATAGAATTGCATGGGGTGCAGTTTGTTGAAAAGACTCAGGCCCAGACTAGTGTTTCTACACAACTCAGGTGCATTGGATTTCTCAACCTGGAAGTCCTTTAAAGTCAACCATTAAAACCTGAGCTGCCCAAAAAGCCTTCCCCAGGGAATCATCAGCAAAGCAGCAATTTAGCTCAACCACAGAGCTCAAGTACTGGTCCCCACAGGAAGTCCCCCCACTTTAGAAGTAAGCAAAGGACAACAAATTAGTTCCAGCACAGAGTTTAAGTGGTGGGAACAGCAAATAATCCAACACAGAACTGAAAGAAAGAGTACCAACAACCAGAGACAAAGTTTGATATTAACTAGTAAAGGTCTCACTCCACCAAAGAACACCTATAACACCTAGAAGGACTGGAAGTCCCCTGGACTACAAAGCCAGAAAGTGGGGACAACCAGGCACACCACCAGTACCACAGGGCCCGCCCAGGGTCCTGAGGTTTGGAGCCGGACACTGGACCCTCATCCCACAGCCAGGCACACTGCCATTGCCACCACCAACTAGGTAAGGAGCATGCCAAAACCCTCACGTCTATGTGGGTGGTCCACCACAGCCACCACAATAACTACAGCTGCCACAAAAGCAGCTAGACACTACAGCCACTGTGCAGATGGTCTGCCAGCCACTGGAGTGCATTGACACAAGGTGAGTCATCAGCAGAGACCAAAGAAAAGAAGAGGATGTCTCTCTCCACAAAGCTCATTCCAGAGAAGCATCTGCTGTACAGTAATATTGGGTGACCTGAGTACACCTCTCAGCCTTGGACAGATCATCTAGGCGGCAAATCAACAGACAGGAGAGAAGAAATCTAGGGTAATTAGAGGGGGAGGAGGAAGGGAGAGGGAATGGGGAGAGATTGGGCAAGAGGCATAAAGAATAAGTATGATTTGTAACAAAATATTTACACTAGTAATATTGATTTGATCAACATATGTCAACGTTGAACCCCAAAAATATGTATAATCAATTATGATTCAATAAAATTTTTTAAAAATGTTTGAATGGCAGCTTGGAGTCTATTTGAAGATGCTGATAGAAAGACCCCAGTGGCAGGAATGTCTAGATAAGACCACTGTCAGTAGTCAGTCAGTCGTTGGAATCACTCAAGTATTTTGTGTGAAGGGAGTGCCCCTCAGCTTCAGTCTGGGTGGCAAGTCCTTTAAATGTGGCTACAGCACAGACTTTCTGTGCATTACTAATGCTGTGAAGTAGGTGATTTAAGCCACTGACTTCCTAAATTAAAGGCACAAGAAGGCAGGCATGTAATTCTTTTAATTACACATTCATATTTCTCCTACATTCCTTTGAGTTGCTCATGTTTGCCTCCTGCTTCATCAGCCTGCCAGCAGAAAATGAGCTGCTTGCAGGTGGAGGATCTGTAAAGCGATGAAAGACCTCAACTCATTTGGTTTCACTAAAGCTTTTCACAAAGAAAAATGAAAGCACCATGTTTGGAAGTTTAGAAGATATGAAATCTGACTTTTGCTGATCATAGAAAATGGTAAAGCATTTCAAGATAGAAGTGAGTCATATCTTGGGAAGGGGGAAGAGGAACAGGTAAAAGGGTCCTGAAAATCAACTACAATGTATATTGATAAATTTTTAAAAATTGAGTCATATCTCTGTAGTTTATGCCATCTCCTCTCTAATAACATGGGCTATTAAAACATTCAGTTTATGTCACCAGGCAAGAAGATTCCATCTTGTCTTGTTTTTTCTATTAAAGTATATACTTATAACCTTAATATGGAGTTTTCATAACTCAGCAGTAGAGACAGGCTTCATTTCCAGAAGATATGTAGCCCTGTATAATTTAAAGCTGTGTGGCTTAGGCCACAGCCTTTATTGGGGTTTCTGTGTGAAAGGCAGGGCAGGTTAGCTCAGGACTGGCTAGTGTGAATAATTTTGGGGAGCTTTAAACAATAGATGTGGTCCCAGGTTGCCTGGTTCCTGGCCCTGGGGTGATTGTGGAATGTTGCCTCCTGGGTTATCTGGATCAGATAGAGGAGGTGTGGCTCTGGGTTCGTTAGTTGCATGTCCAAGGAGTGCTCCCCACTGGGCCCTTGCTATCTCTGAGATTGGTTAGCCCTGGAAGGGACGGAGGAGTCGTCTCTCCCCAGCCAGAAAGGTTTTTTAAGATGTCAAAACATTGTAATATACCCATAGAGAAAATAAGAAATCTGTGCAGTACAAATGAGTTTAACATACTTTCTAGTTTGACTCTTTCTCTGTCACTTCTCATGGAGTTGTATGATCATTTGCCAAATAAATGATTTCTAGTTTATACAGGCCTTAAGTTATCATCCAATATGGAGTTTAACCTCTACCTTGGGGCGTAATCTAGAATCCCTTTCCCTTTCCCCAAAAACTTTTTTTTGGTAGTGGCTGGCCGGTGGAGATCTGAACCCTTAACCTTGGTGTTTTCAACACTGTGCTCTAACCAAGTGAGCTAACCAGACAGCACTTTACCCAAAAACTTTTTAAGGCCTTTTAGAATTTTAGACTTTTTTTTTTTAAATTTTTATTTTGTCAATATACAATGTATATGGTTATTATGGCCCGTCACCGACACCTCCCTCCCTCCTCCCTCTTTCCCCTCCCCCCCAAGAATCTACAGAAATTTAGTGTGAGGGTGTGCGTATGTATTTTTTTCTTTTTCTTTTTCTTTTTCTTTTGCGGCTGGCCAGTACAGGGGCCCAAACCCTTGACCTTGGTGTTATTATAACACCACGCTCAAACTGAGCTAACAGGCCAGCCCATAGCCTATGTGTATTTTGATTTATAAAACCTAATGAGGCTTTTCTCCTTTTTCTTTCAATGTACTTGGCAATACTGAGGAATCACTCCAGTTTGGTGTAATTTCTCAGACACCCACTGGCAGCTAACCAGAGGAAATTTTTTTTTCTGTTCTAAGAATGAAGCAATTTTGGGGTTGACATTTCATTTTAATGACACACATGTTCATAAATTGCCATCAAAAATTTTATCATTTCATGTTTGGATGATTTTCCAGTTATCTCTTGCTGTGAAACAAATCATTCTAAAACTTAGTGTCTTAGAGCAATGTAGTATTATTATATCTCTGATCCTGTGGATCAGGAATTCAGACAGTACAGCAGGTACAGCTCTCCTCTGCCCCGCACTCCGGGGTCTCAGCTAGCATGACAGGAATGGCTGAGAGTTGGAATTGCTGGGGGCAGCCCAGCACCTCTTTGTCCTCATATGCCCTCTGCAAGTAACCAGCATGGGCTTCCTCACAGAACGGCAGCCCCAGGGCAGTCAGACATCTTACAAGACCTCCAAGAATTAGTCTTCCAAGAGACAGAAAGTTGAACTGCTAGTCTCTTAAGGGTTAGCTTGGAAATTGCCATAGCATCCTTTCTGCCATATTCTGTTGGTTAAGTTTTCACCCTGCAGAATCAAGGGGAGGAGACATAGACTTCACTTCTTAAGGAGAGGAATAGCAAAGAATTTGTGGTCATCTTTAATCTACCATAGATGATAAATCAACAAGCCTTGGCATTTAGCACGTCTACAAAAAGATTATTTTTAATCTCATTCTGCACCTGCCTTCAGAAGGTGGATATTCAAGTGCAGGTCATTCCAGAGTTCTTTCTGTGTCAAGATTGTTGACAGCAAACGTTTTGATGGAAATATTTTGACCTCAAACTCAAATTAGGATTCCATAACCATTTAATATATGTTAATGCATATGCATATGATGTCTTACATTTATTGGATATTTTCCAGAGAATTTTAAGATAATATTGTCTGATCCTGCATCAGCTCTTGGATATTATTATCTTCATTTTGTACATGAGGAAGCTGAGGTTCTGAATGGTTAAGTGACTTGCGTCAGGTCATATGACTGGCTACCAGTGGTGGCAGAGGCAGGACCAGTGTTAGGTTAGTTTATACTTTCACTGCTGTTTTCCTCGAATTCCTTAATATAGGTAGAACTGAGCTGAGACCATGGTAAGGACTTTTTAAAAATATCATCATTTTGGATATTTATCTCCTAGAATGAAGAAATGCAAATACTTGGTGTTTGCTTGGCTCTTATAGTGACAAAGTGTCTTCACACCCATTATCTACTTTGCTCCACATGCTGATCCTATGAGAGGTATTATTAATAACACCATTTTCAAATGGGAAAACAGAGGGACAGAAAGGTTAAGTAAACTGCTTATGGGTCACACAGCTCACTGGCAGAGCTGGGGCCCAAGCCTAGAACTTTAAATTGAATCCTGTCATTTGTCACTCTGATCTTCACCCCTCCCCTGCCCAGTTTCTTGGCCTTTGAAGGCTTTGATCAGCACACACATGGCTTAGTTATATACGGCAGGACTGTCCTCCTCAGGGACGGAAATGGCAGCCTCTGAGGACTGAGTCACCCAGAGTGGGTAGAGAAAGGCAAAAGGATCAAGGCACCCCCAGCATCATTGTAGGAAATGGGGAACACTCTCTAATTGCCAGCAGTTTCAAGTTTGTCTAATCATCTCCAGGGAGGACTAATACTGTTATGGTTTCTCCTGATGCATGTGAAATCAGTTGCTACAGCAATGACCAGTGTTTCTTGGAACTGGCTGATAGCAACAAGCCTTGGGAATGAAGTTTCTCCTCTGTTAATCATGTGTCTGAGGCTGGCTCCACCGTTTCAGCACTTCTACCATGTCCACTTCCCACCATGGTCTCTTCTAGGCCAGAAGGAAGGGCAAGACAGATCTGTGTTCAAGTCACTAGATAGACATGTTGACAATTGTTTTGGGAACATGGCTCATCTGTGTTGGTCACCACTGTAAGCCTCAGAACAATGCTTGGCTCAAGTGCTTTAAAAATACATGTATAAGAGAAATGAGTAAACTTTTCCTAGTTACTGTGGTTCCTTAAAACTGGCATGCTTCCCCACACACCCATGCCTTTGCAAATGCTGGACCCTCTGCCTGGAGTGCTCTTCCCTCCCTTCTTCAACCTCCCCCCAGTTAGCTTGCCGGTCTTTATCTTATACTGTCCAGAAGGTAGGGCAAGACAGGTCTTCCAACTTTAATCATTGTGTTATCTTTTAAAACTTTAAGTACAGAAACCTTTCAGACCTTGAGCTTCCCTAGAGTTGCTGCCTTCCCCATGACCTGCAAAGAGAAGGATCTGAACAGTGTTCGTGCAGTGGCAGAGAGCCCAGCACAGCCATGGGGGAGTTCCAAAGCCTCGTAATGGGAATGGAAATTTGAAGTTACCTCCCTGCTTATAATGGAAGAGATTTCCTACTAGATAGGAGGCACAGAAGCCACATTCAATGAGTCGTGGAATTCCTCTAGGATATAATAACAAGACATTTAACCAAAATGTTGAGAGAGCAGTTAGAGACTCATAACTCACAGATAGCATTGCGGAGACTCTTCCATTACATCTCTTGTCAACCTCTGCCCTGATTCCTCTTTCTCTTCTCCTTTCCTCTACATCAGATAATCTCATAAAACCCAGTTCTGTTTAATGTTTCAATCACCTACCTTAGCTGGCATGTGATAAGTGCTTCACCAGAGGTTCCTGGCTGGTCTTTACTATTTTCAGTTTGCTTTTGCTTTTTGATGAAATAATCCCTAAATTGAATATGGAGGGGGGGGGGAGTCAACACATGTAAAATGTCAGGTTTGCATTTTTATCTGTTGTACCATTTGTTTTCTTTAAGAAAAGAAGAAAACAGGAACTAGAGAATCCAGACAAAACGACCTTAAAAGTCATTTCCCCACCCCACAAATATTTCACCCCCATCGACTAGCATGATGATAAAACTCATTTGAGAGTAGTGAAAATCAGTAGTCTGACCAGAAACTAATGCTATTAATTATCATTTTATTATTTTTTAATATTTTTATCATTTAAAAAATTTTAGTGCCATTGATTATCATATCATTATTTTTCTTTAATCCAACTTATTCTAAGCCTAACATATTCAACACCAGAGTATAGAGTATTCAAAGAAAGACAGACACGAATTATAGTGTAAATTAGGTTCATATGTCACTGTGACAGGCAACTGTATTATTACACATTAAGTCAGAAAAGCCATGAAGCTATTTATTTCATTTCTCTTAGTTCCTGAAAAGCCAGTTCTTTTTTCTGGTGACACATTCCTGCTTGCCATTGCCTTATAGAAACTTACAGAGGTTCAAATGCAAAACCTTTTAAATTTCAGAGAAGTCACCAGATAAGACTGCCCAATGTATGCAGTTGACAGGAGAGGCAACTTTTCCAAATAGCTCCTACATTCCCTCCTAGCTGTGCAGATGATCACACAATTAAAGATAATGCATGAAATCTCTTGGCCACCCTAACAAATGTATTAGTGGACCTTAATCAGCAGTTCCACAGAAGCTGTACCTGTTTGCTGTGGCCTGCAGGCTGGCGGTCTAGGAGCAAGAGTTTGGTGGTCAGAGTCTCAGCTCTGCTTTACAACAAGCCACGTCACCACTGGGCCCAACTTTGGATTCAGAAGTCAAACAAGTTGATAATTAAGGGCTCTTTTATCCTGTGGTCACATGAGTTTGGTTTTTGTTGGCTTGTTTTGTTTTTCTTTTTGTTTACTTTCCTTACCAGTTTGCAAGTCACCTCTGGGGCATTAATTTTAAAATTAAATTTTATTTTTGAAATCATTATAAATTCACATGCAGTTGTATGAAATAATACAGACATATCCTGTGTACACTTTACCCAGTTTCCTCCAATGTTAATATCTGACACCTGTAGTACAATATCACAACTAGGATATCGACACTGACAGAGTTAGAATACAGAAAACGTCCATTAACACAAAGACATGTTTCCTTATATAGACAGAAACACTAACTTCCCTCCCCTCCCTCTGCTCCTTAATTCCTGCAACCATTAACCTGCTCTCCATTCTATAATTTTGTTATTTCAAGAATGTCATATAAATGGAATCATGCAGTATGTAACCTTTCATGATTGGCTCCCTTTCACTCCCAGCATAATTCTCTAGAGATTCATTAAGATTGTTGCATGTATCAGTACTTGATTCCTTTTTATTGGTGAATAGTATTCCATGGGATGTATTTATCACAGTTTGTTTAGCTGTTCAGCCATCTGAAGACACCTGTGTTGTTTCCAGTTTGGGGCTATTATAAATAAAGCTGCTGTAAACATTCATGTACAGGTTTTTGTGTGAACATAGTTTTCATTCCTCTGGAATAAATGCTTAGGAGTGCAATTGCTGAGTCGTATATTAGTTGCATGTTTAGTTGTGTAAGAAACTGCTTAACTGCTTTCCAGAGTGGCTGTACCAGTTCATTTCCACTGGCAACGTATGAGTGATCTAGTTTCTCCACATCTTCTCCAGCGTTTGGTGGTGTCACTTTTTTTTCTGTTAGGCATTCTGATAATTGTGCAGTGGTGTATCCACTGATGTTGGATATCTTTCTGTGTGTGTTTGCCTTCTACCTATCTTCTTCAGTGAAATGTCTTTTCGTGTCCTTTGCCCATGTTCTAATTGGATCATATACTTTTTTGCTATTGAGTTTTGAAAGTTCTTTGTATATTCTATACTAGTCCTTTGTTAGATATATGGTTAGCAGATATTTTCTTCTACTCTGTAGCTTGTCTTTTCATCCTCTTAACAGGAATTTTTCCAGAGGAAAAGTTTTTAATTTTGATGAAGTTCAATTTATCATTTTTAATCGTATTGTGCTTTCAATGTCAAGTCTAAGAACTCTTTGCCTAGCCTGAGATCCTGAAGATTTTCTTCTGTGTTTTTTCTAAAAGTTCTGTAGTTTTATGTTTTATGTTTTATATTTAAGACTGTGATCCATTTTTTTTTTTTTTTTTTTTTTTTTTTAAAACTGTGATCCATTTTTTTTTTTTTTTTTTTTTTTTTTTAAAACTGTGATCCATTTTTTTTTTTTTTTTTGTCCTTTTTGAGACTGGCCACACCGCGCTCAGCCAGTGAGCGCTGTGAGTGCACCAGTCATCCCTATGTAGGATCCGAACCTGCGGCAGGAGCGCTATTGCGCTCCCAGCACCACACTCTCCCGAGCGTGCCACGGGCTCGGCCCATGTGATCCATTTTGAGTTAAGTTTTATATAAGGTGTGAGAATTTTACCTATGAATGTTTGCTGCTTCAGCACCATTTCTTGAAAATGGTATTCTTCCTCTATTGAACAGCTTTTTCATCTTTATCAAAAATCAGTTGAGCATATTTGTGTGGTGTTTTCTGATCTGTATGCCTTTTATTTTCTTTTCTTGCCTTACTGCTCTGGCTAGAACTTCCAGAACTGTGTTTAATAAGAGTGGTAAAAATGAACATCCTTGTCTTGTTCCTGATTATGCAGTGAAAGCACTCAATCATTTACCATTAAGTGTGATGTTAGCTATCAGTGTTTAATAGACGTGTTTTTTTTTTTTATCAACTTGAGGAAGTTCTCCTGTATTTCTATCTTTCTGAGAATTTTTATCTTAAGTAGGTATTCAATTTTGTCACCTGTATTTGATTGATTAGTACATGATTTTTCTTCTCTGGCTTATTAATGTGGTGAATTACATTGATTGATTTTCAAATATCGAAACAGCCTTGATCCCTGGATTAGCCTTACTTGGTCATGGTATATCATTCTTTTTTTATATTGCTGAATTATATTTGTTAATATTTTGTTAAGGATTTTTGTATCTATATTCATTAGGAATATGGTAGGGGTTTTTTTGTACTGTCTCTGGCTTTGGTATCACAGTAATCCTAGCCTTAATGGGGAAGCATTCTTCTTTTTACTGGAAGAGACTGTGTAGAACTGGTTCTTTAAACATTTGGTAGAATTCTCCAGAAAAAACTATGTGGGACTGAAGATTTCTTTTGGGGGAGGTTTTTTTTTTCCACTTCCAATTTATTTTTATTGTGGTAAAATACATATAACATAAAATTCACCATCCCAGCTATTTTTACATGGCATTAAGAACATTCATATTGTTGTGCAGTCATCACTACTATCTATCTCCAGAACTCTTTTCATCTTGCAAAACTGAAACACTGTACATCTGTACAGTATTGAAACTCTGTTATTTAATAATAATTCTCCCTTTCCCCCTCCTTCCAGCCCCTGACAACCACCATTACACTTTTTGTCTCTATGAATAAGTTGACTCTTCTAGGAACCTCATATAAGTGGAATCTTACAGGATTTATCTTTTTGTGACTGGCTTATTTCACTTAGCATGATGACTTTGGGTTCATCCATGTTGTAGAATATGTCAGAATTTCCTTCCTTCTTAAAACTGAATAATATTCCATTATATTTTTATGCCACATTTTACTTATCCACTCATCTATTAATGGACAAGTTGCTTCTTTGGGGGGGAGTTTTTAAATAATGAATTCATTTTTCTTAACAGTGAGGGACATTCAAATTATTTATTTCACATTGGGTGGGTATTTTCACATTGGTAGTTTGTATTTTTTTAGGAAGTTGTTCATTTTATATAATTTGCTCTTAGTATTCCTTTATTATACTTTTGATGTCTGCAGAGACTGTGGTGATATCTCATTCCATTCCTAGTAATGAATGAATGAAGACTAGTAATTCATGTCTTCTCTCTTTTCCCCTTTGTCAGTCATGTTAAAGGTTTGTCAATTTTATTATCTTTGCAAAGACTCAGCTCTTTGTTTCACTATTTTCTCTGTTGTTTTTCTATTTTTATTTTTATTTTCATTGATCTCTGTTCTTTATTATTTCCTTCCTTCTGCTTGCTTGGGGTTATTTTGCTGTTCTTTCTGGGTTCTTGAGGTGGGAGCTTAGATTAGCAATTTGAGTCTTTCCCTCTTTTCTAATACGTGAATTTAGTGCTACAACTTCTCCTCTTAGCACTGAATTTGCTGTGTTGATATGTTCATTTTCATTTTCATTCAGTTCAATGTATTTCTTAAATTGCCTCGAGACTTCCTTTTTGAGCTGTGGATTATTTAGCAGTTTATTATTTAGTGCCAAAGTGTTTAGAGATTTTACCATTATCTTTCTGCTACTGATGTCTAGCTTGATTCTATTGTGGATGGAGAACACACTCTATATAGTTTCAATTCTTTTATAGTTGGTGAGGTTTGCTTTATAGCCCAAGATATAGTCTGTCTTGGTATATTTTCTGTGGTATATCTTCTATATCTCCTTATAAAAATGTTTATTCTGCATTCGTTGGGTAAACTATTTTATAAATGATGATTAGATCCTGTTGGTCAATGGTTTTGAGTTCTTCTATGCCCTTGCTAATTTTCTCTTGAAAATTAATTTCAACCATTTGTTGAAAGAGGGGTGTTGAATTCTCCAACTATAATTTTGAATTTGTTTATTTCTCCTTTCAGTTGTATCAGTTTTTGTTTCACACATTTTGCAGCTCTGGTGTTTGGTGCATACACATTTAGGATTGCTATATCTTCTTGGTGGACTGAATTGTTGTCATTATGTAGTGTCCCTATGAGTCTCTGGACATTTTATTTGTTCTGAAGTCTACTTTATTTGATTTTAATATAACCACATTTACTTTCCTTTTGCTAACGTTTATGTGATATATTTTCTTCCATCCTTTTACTTTCAACCTAACTATATTGTTATATTTGAAATGAGTTTCATATAGACAGCATAGGAGTCATATTTTTTAAATCCACTCTGCCGTTCTCCATCTTTAAATTAGTTTACTTAGACCATTAGCATTTTTAACATAATTATTGATATGTTAAGGCTAAGTCTGCCATTTCATTTTTTCTTGTCATTCTCACTGTTTTTTATATCTCTGTTTTCTTTTTCTTGCCTTACAGTGGATTGTGTGAACATTTTTTAGAATTCTATTTTGATTTATCCATAGTGGTTTTTAGTATATCCCTTTGTATAATTGTCTTAGTGGTTGTTTTAAGTTTTGTATTATTTATCTGTATAACTTATCAAAGCCTGCTACTGTTGTTATTTTACCAGTTCGAGGGAAGTATAAAAACCTTTCCTCCTTTTACCCTCTTCCATTTATAACATATTTGTCTTAAATATTTCATCTACATACATTTAGAACCAGATCAAACAGTTTTATAATTTTTGCTTCATTATCAAGCATAATTTAGAAAACTCAGGAGGGTGAAAAGAGCCTACTGCATTTACCTATATTTTTGCTTACTTCTTACCTGATGTTCCAAGGCTGCTGCTTTTCCATTTTCTTTACTGTTTAGAGTACTTCCTTTAGCTAATCTTCCAGAGTAAGTCTGTTGGTGACAACTTCTCTTGGTTTTCCTTACTCTTAGAATGTCTTTCATTTCTGATAGATATTTTGCTGGATATAGGATTCTGAGTTCTTTTCTTTCAGTACTTTAAAAATATTTTGCCACTTTCTTCTCATTTCCATATTTTCTGATGAGAAAACCATTGTCATTTGAGTTGGTTTTCTTCCATAGGTAGGATGTTGTTCTCTCTTGCTGCTTTCAAAATGTTTTCTTTGTCCTTAGTTTTTCAGAAGTTTAATTATGATGTATCTTGGTGTGGATTTCTTTGGCTTTCTCCTTTTGGGGTTCACTCATCTTCTGAATCTGTAGGTTTATGTCTCTTGCCAGTTTGGGGAAGTTTTCAGTCATTTTTTCTTCAAGTACTTTTCTAGCCCTTCCTTCTTTCTCATTGAGAACTTCCAGGACTCTAAGGACATGAACGTTAGATTTTTTGTTATAGTCCCAAAGGTCCCTGAAGTTCTGTTTCTTTTCTTTTTAATCTATTATTTCTCTCTGCTGTTCAGATTGGTAATTTCTGCTGTTCTATCTTCCAGTTCACTGATTCTTTCCTTGTTCCCTCCATTCTGCTTCTGAGCTTTTCCAGTGAGCTTTTTATTTTGATTATTGTATTTTTTAGTTCTAAATTTCCATTTGGTTCTTCTTTCGGTCATCTATTTCTTCTCTGAGACTTCCTGTTTCTCTTCTGAGGCTTTCTTTTGTATTATTTGTTTGAAATCTGTAATTGCTCATCAAAATGATTTATCATGGCTGCTTCAAAATCTTTGTCAGGTAATCCTAAAATCTCTGTCATCTAGATATTGGCATCTATTGATTGTCATTTTTCATTAAGTTTGAGATCTTCTTGTTTCTTGGTATGACAAGTGATTTCAATTGAAACCAGGCTGTTTTAGTATTATGTCATGAGACTCTGGATTGTATCAAAAACTTTTTTAAGCTGGCTTTCTCTCAAACATCTTCTTCAGGCAACGAGAAGGCATCATCTCATTACTGCTTAGGTGGAAGCAGAAGTCCAGGTTCCCCACTGGGCCTCCATTCATACCTGATTGATGTCATTATTGCTCATTATTATTATTGCTTGTAACTAGGCATTATTGGTAGGCAGGTGTGGAAGTTTCAGCTCTCCACCTGGTCTCCATTGGCAGCACTGTAGGGGTTATTGCTAGGCAGTAGTGAAAATCTTGTCTCCCCACTAGGCATTCTCTGACACCACCCCAGTGGGGTTGTTAGGGCACCTCATTGCAGCTTCACAAGGGACGAAGTCTAGGCTCACCACCTGGGCCTTGCTGGTGTGGGTGGATGTGGGGCCACAGTTTATTTTGTGCTGTTTGGCTGGAGTTGAGCATTTATTATTTAAAAGTTTTCTATCTTGCTAGGTTGCCCCTTTCCTAAAGAGAACAGACTTTTGTTGGGGCTTTTTTTTTTTTTTCCTGTCTGTGACCTTTGGCATTTCCAGGTTGCCAGCTTCTTTAGTTCTATGTCTGAGATAGCTGAGGCAGAAAAGAAATAAGAACACTCAGCAGTGTGTTGTTTTGTGGTTCCTGAGAGTTCTAGCCAGTCTGCCTTCTCTCTGCCTTTCAGAGTCTTCCAATGTTTGTTTTCTAGCTGATGTCCAAAGTATTGGCTATACTTAGTAGGAGAAATAGGGAAAACTGTCCACTTCATCTTCCAAAAATGGAAGTCCTGGAAGCTTTCATTTTTAGTCGCCTTGGTTTTTGAAGCGCAATATTTTATGAACATGCTGTACCACTTAACAAACCAGAAGGATACCAAACCACCTGCAGGAAACATTTGTTTCTGGGATTTATGTAAGAGGAAAAGGATCCACCATGTGCTTGGCTTTATGCATAATTTCACTTAATCCTTAGAAGCACACTACAGGGAGGGCCTTATTAACCCCGATTTACAGAGGTGAGAACTGAGGTTCAGAGAAATTAACTTGTTCCAAATCACACAGCTAGTGATTGGCAGAGCCAGGACTTGAAGCCAGCTTTGCCCACATTTTTCTCCCTGCCTCATGCCTGTCAGCTTGTTAGCTCAACAGGGACAAAAATGATCTTTACTGCTTCTTGTTCGTGCACATGCATAGGAAATTCATGCAACTCCAACTCAGTTTTCAGGTAGGTAAAACCTATTCGTATATTTGTGGATATGTATATAAGTGTAGGTATAACTGCATAGGTACAGAGGAGTCCTATACTTATATTAGGTAATTAATAAATATCTATCAGATTTTACATTTGTGAAAGATTCCACAATATCAACATGTTCCAGTATCGCTGTATAAGGTGTGTCCATTATATAGCAGACTGATTCCGTAAGTGAATAAATACCTACCAAATCATAAATAAAACAACTCATTGGTGCTGTCTATAGGCATGGTTGCTTTTGAGGGGAAGAAGACATTTCTTTTAGCACCTAAGACATTTATATGCAGAATATCCAGATAATTTTCCTTTAGTTGTAAAAAATCATTGTCTACATTTCAGATACATAAGCTGATAATAACTGTGGTACACAGTCATTTCTGAGTTAGACATTTCAACCCCTATTTTAGTGTTAAATATGTCCTCATGGCAAAATTATTTCCTAAGGAGCCCTATGCACATTAATGAGTTTAGACTCATTTCTTGTCTCTGAGATTTGACTTAAAGAGATAATCTTAAATCTCTATCCTCCCTCCCTTTTAAACCCTGCCCCCCTTTTTATCTCAGTGTTTAGAAATACTTGAATTCCCGGGTGGGTTTCAACTTTGAGACAACTATGAATAATTCAAGCCTAATCCTACATTTATTCCTTTCCATGTTTAAAATCTGACATCTTTTAAAATTTTCTATTTATGAACCACAGGAATTTTTATTACAATATAATGATTGAAAAGAAAAACTGCTAAAGGAATGAAGTATGTGATATATTATTTTTTGAAAACATAGAAGGGATATAAATGCTTCATAGATATGATAAGAATGTTTCTGATTCTCAAATTTCAATAATGCCCGATCCCTGATGAGTTATGGTGAAGGGACTGACATTTCCATGTATCCTATCAGGGACCAGGCACTGTGCTGACCTTTTAATAATGTTGTTCCAGGTGTCATTATACCTAGTTTTTCAATTAGGAAACTGGGGTTCATAGAGGCTAAATAACTGTTGTGATAGAGCTGGGATTGAACCTAAAGCCCATGTCTGGAAAAAAGCAAACAAAAAAAAAATCGTCTGAAAACCAAACAAATTGACTTAATCTCTGACATTCTAAACAAGATTTATTAAAATTTCATTTCTTAGATTAATGCCAACTGGATTCCTCTTTCCATTCACAAGTCACTCTTCCTGTTCATCCAGTCATTCGTTGTATTCCTTCCTTCTAGTCCAGAGTTTTGCAATTCTGACTGCGTATCAGGATTACCTAGGGAGCTTTTTTTAAAGTATAAATGTCAGGCCCCACTCCCCAGAGATTCTGATATTTGGCCTGGGGTGGGGCCCAGGCAGCTATTTTTAAAGTTCCAGGTGATTCTGATGTACAGCCAAGATTGATACATTGCAGTCTCATTGATCCCCTGATCTCTAACATCACTCTCTGTCATGGTTAATTTTATGTGTCAACTTGACTGGGTCATGGGGTTCCCATACATTTGGTTGGACATTATTCTGGCTGTGTCTGTGAAGGTGTTTCTGGATGAGACTAACATTTGAACTTGTAGACTGAGTAAAACAGATTGCCCTCCCCAATGTGGGTGGGCCTCATCCAATCAGTTGAAGGCCTGAATAAAACAAAAAGGCTGACCCTCCTCTGAATAAGAGGGAACTCCTCCTGTTTGACTGCCTTTGAACTGGGACATCAGTTTTTTCCTGCCTTCATACTCAAACCAAAACATTGGCTTTTCTTGGGTCTTGAGCCTGTTGGCTTTCAGACTGGAACTCACACTGTCAGCTCTCCTAGTTCTCCAGCTTGCCAATTGCAGATCTTGGGACTTGCCAGCCTCCATAATCATACGAGCCAATTCCTTATAATAAATCTATTTATATATATATAGACACAGATAACCAATAGTGCGCATATATATATATATCTCCTGTTGGTTCTAGGTTCTGTTTCTTTGGAAAACCCTGACTAATATACTTTAAGTTTAATTAAGACTTGTAGACACCTTTCTAGGGATTTTTCATACTTTGTATTCCCAGAGCACAATCAAGGAAAGCTCCTTTAAAATGGGATTTGGATGGACATCTCTTTCAGCTTCCACCTCAACACTGACCCAGGGCAGATGCAGCCCAGCCTCAAGAAGCCCCTGTTTCCTTCACCCAGCTCAGGCCTGCCTCTGCCCCCTCTACTTGTGCCTGTCCAGCAGGAGCAACTGTGAGATCAGGAAACACATTTTCCTGATACCAGGCCACAGCCTCACTGAAGTGACCAGCCACAGGAAGAATAGCCCAGGAGTATAGGGGCACACGACTGACTCACACTGTGCAATTGTCCCTCATGGTGTCTGTCTGGGGTCAGTTTGTTCCGGGTGAGGAAGTGATTACTCAAAGAGACAAAAGAAAGATGAAACAAAGTGGGGTGCTAGCCAGTCCTAGAGAGCATTGAGGGACAGGCCAGTGCCTGATGCCATCCCAATGGGTAAGCAGACAGCCAGGGATGGGGGGCAAGGTCAAAGGGTCAGAAGCCCAATAGATATAACCAGAAGAGAGCAGTATGGGGTGGGGTGAGAGGGAGGTGGAAGGTAAATCAGAAGTCTCCACTGTTGCATATCTCTGATTCATTTTTGTTGACCACCAGCTATATGGCCGTGAATGGACCCGCCTGGTCGAAAAGCCTGTGTTGGGGGTGACTAATTTTTTATTCAATTTATACAGCCCCATCCTTAGTCCCACATTAAATTCATGTTTGGCTTTATTTTGTTTTTTGAATATTCTGTTTAATGCAGTTATACAAGCTCATCACTTGGTGAAAAAAGCCTTGCTTTATACCACCATAAGCTAGTTCCCCATAAATTGCTACCACAGTGATAATATCTTTGAACGTGGAATAGCACTTGGGAATTCTGTATTGTTAAAGTAAATTTTAATTCATTTTAACATCTTGTAAATATACAGAGGAATGACATTCTTGATTTACCATTTGATTTTGGTGGCGGGGAGGCTACATTTTTCCTAACTTTGAAAATCAATTGTTAATAAACAAACAAAACCACAGGAATTATTTCAGTTCAAGAGAATGAACAGATTTCAAGGGATCAAAAGAAGTCACTAAAGTTCATTTAGCCATGCTTTCATTTCTATCTTATGTTACACATCAGTGATGCCATGTGTGAAGATAAAGGCATCAGAGTTTCCATTTCATGCTTAATTTTCTGATGGTTTTTGCTACCTTCATTTTATCTAAAAAAATAAATAAATAAGCCAACCAGGAATACATTTGGGGGAAAAAAGATGTCCTGGATTATATGTTGGAGTTCTTCCAATTCCAGAGCAGCAAAAGAAAGCCTCTTCCAAACCTTCTTTAGTGCCATAGGTGTGTGAGAACAGGTGGTAAGACATCCCTGTTCCATGTTTACTTGGCTTCAAGTGAATCGGGGCTGCTCATTGACCTGGTGAGATTGGCGGTAGAGACAGCAGTGTGGACATTATCGATTGGAAAGAATAACTTTTCTCTTACTTTTGCCCAAATAGGATCATTTCCTTAGCTCTCCACTTCGGTTAGCTAATTGGGATACAGCTTTAATAATGAATTCCATTTATCTATTGGATAGAAATCTCAAAAAAAGTGAGATGGATATGTTTTCATCTGTCTTTTCTGAAAGTTGGACAGTAATGGGTCACTGAAAGTAAAACAAATGCCACCAACAAACATACTTTGCTTACTGTCCTTCTGTGAATAAACATGTGTCTTGCTAGTGTTAGCATACCCAGGGCTGTCTACATTTTATGTAGTGAAGAGGGGCAAAGGGGAGCTGCTGGCATGGGTTTTCCCACCTTGGGCACGAGAATCTTTTCTTTTATAGTCACCTGCTGTTCACCTAGTTCATATTTCTATTTATAACAGCACCCAGAGGGCTAGTTTTTTAAATACCCAGGGACTTTATGAAGACAACAAAGGGATTTCCTGGGAATGATTAAAAACAGGCCTTGTGATAAGTAAGGACCTTACGCAGTTTGTGATCACTCATACGTACAATGATCATGAAGAAGGTAAAGCAGGTTCTCATATTAGCTGCCGGTTCCATCTCACTGAGTCCTCACCCTTAGCCAGAGGTGCTCTGGTCCAGTCTGAGTCCTTTCTCTCATGATCATTCGATGTGGTTTTCACTTCTCCCTCCAGGATATTTAATAAGCCGGTCACACATAGCTCTTGGTCTTTGTTTCTTAACATCTAGTCCTTAAGAACCAAGTATTGAAGAGTTCTTCCACCGGGATTAGCATTCTTCTGAGTGCCGAGACTACAGCGGGGAAGTTGAAAACCCTTGTGAAGGGCAGAGTAACTTAATCCTTGAGGGAGAAGTGACCATGGATGGCTCATTGTCAAGAACACAGACACGGTCACTCTTCCTGTGAAATGCTTCAGACCCTTCCTCAAGATAGTAACTCAGGCCATGACTTCACGTCCAATTTTATGTATTTCATGCTTATGTGCACACACCTGACCCCCTGAGATGCTCAGGAACATACACACCTGAAAGCAAGGAAACAACTTTCACTCTTGCTGGGGGGTAGGAAGATGGGAGATACCAGTCATGGAGATAGCCCTAATTCAGTTACTGTTTAGACCTTTTGTGACATGAAGGTCAGACATTTCACAAGGCAATACTTCTCCTGGATCTTTTAGATCTCTGCCACATTTCCTAACTGCAATAGAGGAGATGAAGTCACCACCTCACCATGTTTCTGGTTAGCCTTTGGGTCGTCTGGCCATGTTTAACTGTTGAAAGTACCCTTTTCCATACCATTATATTGCAGTTTTGCTCTACCATGTTCTGCTAGGGCATAATTCTGAGTAGAACAGAATTATAGAAACACACAAATTAGAACTGAAAGGGGTTCTGAAGGTTTTTGAATAGCCCCACACCCTCACTTTACAGGTGAGGAAACCATAAACCATGGTAATGCCATAGTTGGACTCACAGCCTGTGAATTGTACCTTATAGTAGGTTACTTTCTGCTGTCTTAGAATGGAGGCCCTTGTTGGAGCCAAGTGTTAACTCCTCCAGGAGACACGTGTTCCTTTCAGACCCTCTCAAGTCCTCTGAGTTCTAGATCATCACGTAGCTCAGCTGATTTTTCAGGCTTCTGTCCCTGAACCCTGAAGAAAGAGGGCATGAAGCCTGCTATGAAGCCTCATGGACTACAACGTGGCCAGTGCCATGCCTGCAAGAACTATGTTAAAACCAGTTTTTGTGCATATTAAAGTATCTCTAAGGGATGACAGCCCAACTTCGTTAACAAGAACCGTGAGTGCCAAGGAGAGGCACTGTGAATTCAAGGCCAGCACTGGACCTGGACCTGCCCGTCATACCTCAAGACACTTAGTCCAAGACAGTCACTGAGCCCTGAAGACAAGTCCTTGGTGACAATTAGATAGTATCTTTTCTGATGATAATAATTATGCTTTCATGAGCAACTAAGGAGCCAAGGACTGTTTAGCCTTTCGAAAAATCTGTCTGTTTCCCTTGGAACAAGAGTTGAGTTCCTGTAAGGAAGCCAAAGCTAACTGCATTGCTTTGAATGGCAGAGTTGCTGGAGATTTTACAGAGGAATTATTTAAAAGACTAGCCAGTATGAGTGGTTGCAGAACTGCAGAACTATAACATAAATAAAAATATTTGATTTCACTCATGAATAACTAATTTTAGATTCCTAAATACTAAGAAGCTTGTAGCAAGCCTCTGGGTGCACATAGTGTGGAGTTCCTAGGTGAGAACTGTTGTGTCTTTATCAGAAGACGTTCACATGGAAGACAGTCTACCTTTCATTCAGTCCTTGCCTTCAGATGCTCTTATGAGATTGGTATTCCCATGCAGATAGGTCATAAAGAAGAAAAGAGAAAGTTTGTTAATTAATCTAGTCTTGGTTTCATTAGGGCTAAAAAAAGTATTTTAACAAAACAAGGAAGGAAAGTTTATTCTTCAGGAAGCTGGACCATATGTTCCCAGATGCTGCTTTGCTCCAAAACTAAGAGAAAGAAGGTTTAGGCTACTTCTTTTTTTTTTTTTTTTAAAGTCAAATAGTTATTTCTTAAAACAGAACAACAAACCCTCCAAAATAGGAAATGTTACCAGAACAATAATAAATAATGGCACATGTGCCCATCTTAAAAAGCACCATCAGTCACGTCTTACATTGCATAACTGACAACCATGTGCTCAGGCATTTCTGCGATGATTGGAGACACATTCCGACAGTCATAAACATCCATTGCAGATTCACATTTGCATCCCAGGATTCCAGAACCACAGGCTGCCAGTTGTGTACCATCAGTGACATACCAAGTGTTACTGAGATCTCTGCAAGATTTCTGGGTTTGCATGATGTAGCTGAAATACTGTTCAGTGTAAAAAGGTACCTGGGGTGACATGACCCTTCAGGAAACCTAATAAAGAAGGAAGGAAATGTGCCATTTAAAGCTAAAATTGCTTTACTGAAGCATAGTCATATCATACATGAAATACAATGGCCTTCCATGCCAGAGGAGTAATAGCTCATTTCCTCTGCATGCCCTGGACCCTCTTGTCCCTTAAGTTTTATTACACATTTAAGTACACATTATTGATCATTCCAAGTACATGAATTTACGACAGCCTAAAAGGATCTATTTACCCTATAAACTGTTGAACACACAATTGGCATGAGTTGGACTAAGAATTGCTCCATTTTGTGGAGCACACCAGTGCTTTGTTATCCAGTACTCAGAGGTTTGTCCAGATTACATATCTGGGCCCTTTTCATCTCCTAGTTACCCACTGGCCACTGTCTTCTTGCAGTTTCATTTCTCCCTAGGAGTACCAGCTGACCTGCACTGGGGACACAGATGGAAATGAAAGGGTTAACCGTTTTGTACTAAGAGAAAGCTGAAAGTCCTTGCTGAGGATTGAGCCAAGAACTGGGGTATGTTATAGGTTGGGCTAGTCCCATGCAAACTGTGAAGCAGTTGAAAATAAATTTCCCAAGTGCTCCACCCCAGTCCTTGCCACCCATCTGTCCCTATTCCCTTCCTTTGGTGGTGGTTGTGGGGAAGCAAGGGCCTATTCCTTCCAAGCACTCAGCAGCATTCTCAAATGGAACAACTCTGCTGAACTAACAACTGTTAACAGCACAAAGCATATAGCTCTTCCCCAAAGCATCTGCATTTTGACCTAGATTAAAACTCAAGCAAACAACCTGCCACTTTTTAGAGAAAGCTTCCAATGAGGGTAGAGACCATGTGTGTTCTGTTCCCCAGCATCTACCCAGGGCCTGACACTCAGGAGGAGGTCAGTAAATATTTGCTAAATGGGTGAACACATTAGAGAATGACATGACGTGGGACAGCAGAGCATGGCCCACTGTTTGGGCTGGTTTCACAGGAAAGGATTCCAGCTAGCAGAAGGGGTGTGTGTAGGGGCACAGAGCTGCCTGCTGGACAGTCATAAAAGGTACCCTTTTGAGCTTATCACTCTTTCCTGCCTCGATTACCTGTTGCCACACGCACGAGGTTGCTGGCAGTGCCCACCCCAGTCGTCTGAAGTTCAGCCCATCCGTAGCATCTTACTCTTAGCCTGAGACCAGCGTGGTAGAAAATCTCTGCGACCTCAGACACTGCTATGCATTTTCTGGATAGTATTTCAGGTTTGGGCTTTTTTGTGTTGTTTTTTTGTTGGTTTTGCTTTTTAAACAGTGCCTTGAGCTGCTGACAGAGTCGCCTGGTGTGCCACGACCTCAGACACTACTATGCATTTTCTGGATAGTATTTCAGGTTTGGGCTTTTTTGTGTTGTTTTTTGTTGGTTTTGCTTTTTAAACAGTGCCTTGAGCTGCTGACAGAGTCGCCTGGTGTGCATGGGTGGCCCTGAAATGCTTTGCATTATTTGGACCTACTCTGTTGTATTATATTGGTAACAAGATCAGAGGAATTTGGATGTGTTTAGGTTAGGATTTAGGTCTGGACACTACATATAGACTGGCTTTTAATTCCTTCTTTCCTTCTTGTATTAAGTCCATGGGTACTTAGAATCAGTATATAAACATCTCCAAGTAGCACGAAAAGAGGCAGCATGTGGAACGTGAGGTCAAACTATCTGCCCACATGTTTCCCCCAGAAAAGCCTGGAGATTTCAGATGCCTTAACCCATATCTTCGGTTGGCTTCAATGTCCATTTTCTTCTCCTTCTTTATATAATTACAGGTTGAATATCCCTAATCCAAAAATTTGAAATTCAGAATTCTCCAAAATTTGAAGCTTTTTGAGTGCCAACATGATGTTTCGGATTAGGGATATTCAACTGATAAGTATTCTGCAAATATTCCAAAATTCAAAACGCTGCTGGTCCCAAGAATTTCAGATAAGGGATACTCAACCTGTACTGATTTTCTTTGAACTTCATTATGGGCCCCACCAAGTCAGAGATAGTTTCACGTTATAAGCTAACTCTTCTATCTCTTCTGCAATTTGAATCTTCTTTTCCATCTGTGAAATTTTCTTGTGTCTAACCCTGCTGCAATCAGTGGCCCATTCTTCCTGCAGGTCCTCTTCCCCAGATCAGGGACCCCTGAATGTACAGAGCCATGGCTTTCCCTCCAAGGGAGGCTCAGGCATGGGGAGAAGACCAGGGTCAGAAGGGCCTGTTATTTTCAAGCACTGGAGAAATGGCCCCAGTAAAGTCTTTACTAGCAACACTGGAGAAATAAACTGATCTTGTGTTTCTACCATAGAAGTGGGTAGAAAGGGGAATTTGCTGTTAGTTCTTTCATCTTGGTTGCTTTTCTTGGATAAAGTCATAAAATCCCTCCTGCACTAGAAATTGTGACTCTGGGGCTGGCCCGGTGGCGCACTGGATAGTGCGCCACTTGGGAAGCACGGTGGCG
>NW_007727336.1:365770-369752 GCF_000696425.1 Galeopterus variegatus | reverse complement strand
GTGAATTTTGGCTGAATAGAGCCAAAACCAGAAAAAAAGATCAGACAAACTGCTAAGTCTGATGAATTTTCACTTTTCAACCTGGAATGTGGCTTCTGTAGGCCCCACTAAAGTAGGTTCACGTTGTTAGAGAAGCCACTTAGTAGTTTAGTAGGTTGTGTCGGCCCAAATTAGTAGGTTCAGTGTTGTTAGAGAAGCCACTTCAAGTCAGATTGGGTGGTGGAGAGAAGCCTGATGTGGAAAATGTCTCGCAATCACCAAAACCCATCCCTGAGACCACAGGAATTAGAAGAAAGAGCACGTTGATTTTGTTTTGTGACCAAGACTTTTTGAGCTGCTGCGTAAGTGCCATTTGTTTCCACAAACTGACGTGCTTACTTCTTATTCCTTACCTGCTGCCACTCTTTCCCAAACACACTCATTTTGGGGTCCTCACCCTCCCAGAACAGCTGAAAAGGAGAGGATTGGCTGTGACCCAGGCTGGGAAGTGACAGGAGAGCTCACTGGAGGCTGATGAGGGTGTCGTCTCCATTCGGTAAGCTGGTAGTGATGAAATCAAGCCTAGCCGCACCGAGAGCCTGGACCCACGCCTTGGCAGCCCTGTCCACCACACTGTGTGCTCTGGGTCACAGAGGGCCTGCAAATTGCACAGTAATGGCTGGTTCCTCAGCAGGAATCAACATGTGCTTTGAGTTTTCCAAATGAGTCAGACGCACGCTGCGAGATAAATGCTGATAGCAAGCAGATGTGACATGTGCTTTTCAAGAGCGACAGACGGGGAGAATTGGGTACTGGCAACTTCCACACTCTGAGATGATGGATTGACGCTTGATGGGGCCTGGTCCCTTAACAAGAAACACTGCGTGGTGGGTGATTTTTTTCCTTCCTTCTTTCTTTCCATAAGAGGAATCTACATTTTAAGCCTTAAATGTAAACGTGTTCTGGCTCCAATTTGTCGGCTGACTCTAATCGCCTCAGAACTTATATAAACTCTAGGTGAGTAATTTCCCCAAGTACAGTGCCCTCTTGGAATGCATGTGCTGTGAACTCAGATTAAACTTTTAACCTCACATTTTTCTGGGAAGGATTATTATCCATGTTTTTATTGTTTAAAAAGGCAATCAGGAACTCAGGAATGTCTAGTGCTCTCTCAGCGGCTGAATTGGTACCCACTCTCATGAGTCTTTCTCTTGTGCTGTGCATTTCTGGGAATTAAGGACACATGACCTCTAAAAATGGGATGAGAGGGACTGTGGTACCAGAATTAAAACTACAAGGCACCAACCCTCTTGCCTTCCCTATGATATCCCCAGCCGAATTGTGAACTTGTCGGAGGGCCCTGCGCCCTTCCAACTCAACTACAAAAATCCTGAGTGTCTTCTTGCCAAGTGACATACATAACGCATCCATCAGTGGAGTGGGGGGGGTCTGGGTCCTAGATTTCTGCTGCATTCTTCCACACTTGGCTTTCATTCACCTCATCTTCTTCCAGCAACTGGATCAACAGATGTTAGGCTCTCTGATAGTGTTTGACAGAACCAGTCCCAGATGCCAAGCTTGAAGATACAACATCTCTTTGCAGCCCTAGTCCCTGCCCCATATCCATTAATCACTTGTTCAGTCTTTCACTGAGTCAGGGCTTCAGTATCATCAATATCAGGTGGTTGGTTGGTGTTTTGTTTTTTGTTTTTTACTGAGTTGGCATCAACGCAGAAACAAATGAACTGGCTTATTCTTCCAGAAGTTTCCCATTATTTGTACTTAGTTTTTGTTTGATGACTACCAGGAGGCAGCTGGCATGGTTTCGTGGGAAGAACTGTGGGCTGGGAGTCAAGTATTGGTTCTTCTGCCAACTCATTGTGTAGCCTGGGGAGAGTCAGTGTATCCGACAGTGCCTCTGCATATACATCTGTGAAATGAAGGTCTTGGACTCAGTGGTCTTCCTGTTGAAACAGTAATGATCCCATGAGTGTTACTGTGAAGTTCCAAAGAAAAGCAAACACCAAAGTAAGAACAAAAATGGGAAACCTTCAAGGTACAAAGTTATGGCTTACTGTATTGAACATTGCTCTGTAATGTGCTTTAAATGTTTTGATACAACATTCTGCTGTAAACCCGGTGGTGCCATTTTCATGTGCTATTACCTCATCCAATGGATAGTATGGATTCTTGAACAAATGAGAAACACACTGTTCTGGCACTGGAAAAACAAGGGAGGTTGGGATCACAAAGTTTCCAACCCAGGTTTGGAAAATTGATTGAATAATTGGTTGCTGGTGTTAACTTTCCTCAGAACTCATGTGTGATACGCTCGCCATGCCCTCGGTACCAGGGTGCCTCCCATCCCCCTTTCTGGGCTCCTCTCCTCTGTCCTATGGAATCACAAACAGAATCAGGCACAATTTTTTTTAATTTCTGGCTTTATTTGATTGCTGTTCTGGTGTCGCCCTCATCAATAAGCAAACAGCTGGAATTTGACCAAATATAAAATGGCATAAGGCAAATGTCATGGGAAAAAAGCATCCTAGTATTCAAGTCTCCAAAGAAAGTTTGAAGATTGCTGTCTGCTCTAAGCCAGACACCACTACCTGCATCCTGGGCCTTCAATAGTCACGACCACAAAGCTGTGTGAATATTGAAATGCATTTTGTTATTAACCCAACAAACAACATCCTAAGGGATTTTGATGATGGTGCTGGACTAGGAGTATTCCTTTACTTGTTAATTTCATAGACATCTGTTAAGTACCTATTATACATCTGGAACTCAGAACACAAAGATAAACGTAAGTGGCATTGCCTAAAAGGAGTTTATGATCTAGCGAAGGACACAGATGTGTGCATCATTTACTGGATATAAAATAACTGCTACACTAGTGGTATGGATGAAAAGCTATATAGGAACAGAGACAGGAGCTATGAATTCTGCCAGGAATTTAATTGGCTAAGAGTTAAGCAAAGGGTATTCCAGGCAGAGGAACCTGGCCCACAGATTCATGGTAGAGAGTGGCAAAAGACAAGGCTGGAAAGGCAGGTTAGGATCTGGAAGAGCCACAGGAAGGGCTGATGAGTTAAATACACATTTGCTCTAAAAAAAAATGCAGGGGAATTTACAGAAACATGGTACATAAAGAAGAAATTTGTATGTTGCACACCTTAAATAAATACAATAAAATTTTAAAAGAAAAATGAATTTGAAGTGTAGGAAATGAGATGAAAAGTAATATAAAACCGTTGAGCAGTTCTTCATATACAGTAATGTACAGTTGTTAGAGGTGAGAAGAAAATCTGACTCTGAGCTTCCTAGATGCCAAAGCAAAAAGAGAAATGTGAAATTCACTGTGCTTATATGAGAAGTAGATTGCTCAAGAGAAACAGGCTTCTTCTGGAACTAAGAACAAGGGAAGCTTCTCCATTGATTCTCATCAAAGGTTTAATGTGGGATACAGGGGAAATATCTTCAACAATATCCCTACACTAGCAGTTTTTATAGTACTGTTTCTTGTAATGTCCCTCAGTGCAAGCCAGTGTCATACTGCCAAGTGTAATTCAGTAAAAGCAGCTCTGCATGGGGCCAGAAAGATTCAGCCTAAGCCTGCTGCTTTTTGATGGTTTGGCTTGATGCACGGATGCAATTTAGTATATCGAGAGGAATAGGTGTTCTTCACATCTTTTAGGCAATCATCCAGGAATATTATTTCTTGCAACAGGGCTCTTAAAAAGTGTTAGACAGCAGGCAGTGAACTTAAGCTTCTATTCATTGGCAAAGACCTCAGGAACAAAGGAGTATAACCTTGGGTTATGTAACAAAGAAAAAAACCTTTTCCAAAGATGTTTAATCGTGAAAGGGAAGAAATTGGTGATTCTGGACTAATAGTACAATCCCATGGCTCAGCTTAAACCAACCTGGCGTTAGAACTAGAATTAAGTAAAATTTTCTGACCCAACAGCACGTGTCTTGCTGTGAACTCTAGGCTGAAGGT
>NW_007727336.1:364574-364995 GCF_000696425.1 Galeopterus variegatus | reverse complement strand
GATTATCTCATTGTACAGATGAGAAAACTAAGGCTTGATCAAGTTGGCATGGATGTTGGGTGGGAGAACCAGGATCGTAACCCAGGTCTTTTGACTTTAGTAGTTATTTTTCTAACTTCCCAGGCCCAACTGAGTTATCCAGAGGGATCGTAAATTTTGGGTCCTGATAAGCATGCTCAGCAGCCACCAGGCTATAGCAGCAACTGTTGGAAAATTCCAAACACTGCAGATAGGGAAGTTCCCCTGCAGTTAACTTAGGAAAATAAGTCCACTTGGTAGGCAAGAATGCTCCAGTGATGCTCTGTTCATGAGAAGACAAGCGCTGTCTCGTTCCCAGACCCCATGAATGGCCCCAGGTACATGATAGAGACACTCCAAGGATTTGTTCTTTCCATCCTTTGTTTAACAAACATACAAAGTA
>NW_007727336.1:361967-362955 GCF_000696425.1 Galeopterus variegatus | reverse complement strand
AACAGTGACAAGGGCATTAGGAAAATAGCGCCTTATTAATTCTTTGGGATTATAGTGCGTACACCAGGGTAGTCATGTCTTCTGTTATCTTTGTAATCTTTTAGCATAGAAAAGAATCATTTGCTGAATGATCCTTAGTGCATTGAAATGTTTAATGGAAGGTCCAAAAAAAAAAAAAAAGAGAGAGACTCCTGCTTTGAAAGAGTCTAATTCAAGTTTGTCATTGTGCCTCTGTTTCAGAAGTAGCTTGCAGGAGGAAAGGCATAGGCCAACTCTGCTGCATACCAAACCAACGTTTGGGCAGCAGGATGGCTTCCCTTCCCAGGTTATGGGAACACTGCTCTTGTGAAGTGCAGATGTGGTTAAAGGCAGCGTGGCCCCTGCTGGGCAAAGTGCTTCCCAGTCCAGGGACTGCCTCACCCAAGATGCACCCTGTGAAATAAGTCTTCCAGTGTATTCAGACATGCTTTGCTTTTATTTATTTGTGCTTTTAATATTAAAGAAAAAAATTCCATCGGGATCTTATTTGGGGCCTTAGATTAGAAAAGAAATTAGAACCAAAGCCAGTCACGAGAATGCTGTGGATGAGGTTTGTGTATATAGCATAGCAGAAAATGAATTTGCAGTTGTAGCCAGATCTTTGACTGTGATTTTGACCACAAATAAGATCCTCATATTCATGGGTCAGGCTTAGGGGCTAGCAGCTTTTTAGAAGTGACCAGCTGCATTCTTCAGGCTTGAGTCTGAGTGGTACTGGGTGAGCCTGACGCTCTCAGGGAGTGGAGGGGGGGAGGATTATTCTGAATTTGTAGAGGAAGACCAGTGGTGACCAATATTTGTGACCTTGTGGTTGGATTTAAGAAGTCCAAAAGGGGTTTGCTCTCTTTTTTAGATTGCTGCATAGTAATGTATAGTGTAGCTGTGTGTGTGTGTGTGTGATATATATATCCTGCATTTCAAACATTCTTTTCTAATTCTGCCTGAAATA
>NW_007727336.1:354710-361653 GCF_000696425.1 Galeopterus variegatus | reverse complement strand
GAAGTCCAAAAGGGGTTTGCTCTCTTTTTTAGATTGCTGCATAGTAATGTATAGTGTAGCTGTGTGTGTGTGTGTGTGATATATATATCCTGCATTTCAAACATTCTTTTCTAATTCTGCCTGAAATAACTTCCTCTGCAAAATTACATTGGCTGAAATTCTATCAATTATAAATTCAATTGTATCAATAAGCTCATTGTTTCACTTGCTAATACCCTTGGGTGAGTTGTGGTAAGTGGTTCCACCTTCACACTAAATTGTGAATAGTGCGGTCAGGTTGCTTTCCTTCTACCACCTGGTTTCAGCGCTCCTCAGGAGAGGGAATGGTGGTGGAGGAGGAAGAGCAGGAGGAGGAGCAGGAGGAGGAGAAGGAGGAGTAGAAGCAGGAGGAGGAAGAGCAGAAGGAGGAGGGGGTACCTTGAAGCGAAGACCTGGGAAGGAGTTTGGGTCAGCTGGCAGGCATGTGTGGCCACCTGGGGACAGGGAAAGGGTGTTCAGGAGAAGGATGAGCAATGCAGAGATGGAGGCAGGAAGACCCCAAAGATAAACTTCTTCCTGTGTTGAAAATGTAAACAAGCTGACTGTGGTTTGAGGGGCCTGAAAGAGAAGGAGCAGTGGTAGGTGGGAGTTTTATAAGCACGGTCATTATTATAATTATTGATGTGTCTCCTCCTCAAGTGTTCCTGAGAATCAGATTTGTGGCAGAAGCAGCCTAAATGCCACATTAATTAGTAGGTATGCCATCCTTCATTTGTTTATAGCTTGATTTGTTTCCACAAGCTGATCTCTATCTAGTCCATTTCCCTGACATACCAGCTCTGGGAGATGGACAGCCTCAGGTTGCTAATAAAATGACTTCAGCATATTAAAACAGGGGTTGACAAACTTCACTGATGTGTGGTTGGCATTTGGGGAGGCCCACACATACAAAAACTTTATGAGTGAATCTTTTCATAAAGAGGCCAATGGATGATTTTAGCTCCTACTTGAAAACCACGTGAACATGTGCGGTAATGAAGGCCCCGTGTTAATTAAGACTAATGGCCAAAAGAGCCATTGCAGACGATCCAATTAGGCGGATTTAGAGATTACACAGATATCTCTGATTAGAACATCCATCTATTTCAATTTTGCAAGGCCTCTGTTTAAAATGAGGTGGTTTTTGACTAAAACAAAATAGTGTAATAAGTAGTTTACTGTGTCTTGCATTAGGCGGATTTAGAGATTACACAGATATCTCTGATTAGAACATCCATCTATTTCAATTTTACAAGGCCTCTGTTTAAAATGAGGTGGTTTTTGACTAAAACAAAATAGTGTAATAAGTAGTTTACTGTGTCTTGCCGTTGTGGAAGCTGAAGGCTACTAACAGCCTTAAAAATTATCATTTAAGCTTGATTTTTTTTTATAAACCAATTATGTAGATGGCTTATTACCAAGTTCTTTTTGTTCCTTGTCCCTCCTGCTGCCTATTTGGGACAGTTTTACAGTTCATTAGCCCCTTGACTAGAAGGTAGAAATGAAGGAAGGTGCAACTTACATCTGTGTGCATACTAGCCGATCCAGTAAACTATTTTGTGGACAATATACTGAAAATTTTGGCTAAAACAGACCTTTGTGTTCCCTATGGATTAAATTTTCCCTTGATTTACCTAGATCCCCAGTATCTGAGAGAGCTAGTAATTGGCTGAACTGAGTATTTCTTGGTAGTGTGAGAAGTAGTCAGCAGGATTCTGCTTCATGTGATATTGGTTTTGTCACACATGAGGAACAACACTGATAAACCCAACAAGATAGTTAAGCTCTTTAAAATTACACACTGGGTTACACAGTGATTACACTCATCAAAACAGTTTTTGTTTAAATCCTGTCAACAGAGATTCTGAATTTTCCTAGAGCACATTATTTTCAAGAGCTGTAAAAATACACAGTCATGTATCTAAATCAACGGTGCAATAAGAAATCAAGCAATTCTCAAGTATTACATAGAAAAATGTTACTGGAGGATTGCACTATGGCATCAAAGCCTTCAAACGTTTCTTAAGTGGGGAGGGGGAAATCATAATATTTTACTGGTGGAAATTTCATCATGAAGCTTAGACTGGGAGCAGATGAAATTATATGAAAAAATATGGAATATTTGGCACTAAGTATAGAATTTGAGGGGCTGAGAGGGAAAAGAAAGCAAGGTAAAAGGCTAGTGTAAAGGTGCTGCTGCCTTTGCTAATTTTTTGCTTTTTCTGAGCCATTTCTTCTAGTTACTGCCATATAATAAATTCCTCAGTGAATTCTTCAGTTTCTTGTCCTGATGCAAGAGACACTTTTTTTAAAAAAAGCAGGACATACTTTATACCCCTTGGAAAAAGAAATAACAAATAATTAAGGCCACAATTCTCAAGGACCTAAGTTTATTGGCAATAAAAGGCAGCTGTGCTGACAACTCTACCAGTTAATCTGCCAAAAGCAAGCGTGTCACCGTGTTAGAAAACAGGACTGGAAACATCCAGGGATCTGTATAAAGCATAGACAACAGTCTTAACATGGGACAGCAATGTGGTACCTCACCCTTCAGTGGATATGGTACCATTCTGCATTCTTTGCCCCAAAAAAGCACCTCACCACATAGAGAACCCTTTGAGCCCAAGTTAGGTGCACACCTGGCATCTTCCGGAGGCTATACATGTTTAGAAGATGCCAGTGGGAATAGAACAACTTTGGAAATTAAATTTTTTGAACACTGTAGGCACTTTCATATATGTCATTTTGTTGAATCTTGGCAATTACACTACTAGGAAAGTATAAGCATCCTAGTTTCCATAGGTTAGGAAACTGAGGCACAGAGTTTCCAAATTCAGGTCTCCCTGGTTCCCATATCCATTCTTTTCCTATAATATGTTTTTCCAGATGAAGCATCAAGCAATGTTTGTTCTGGACCTGGCTGCTATGAATTTCCGGTGTGACTTTGAGCAAGTCACCTAACTTCTCTGAGCCTCATGGCTTCGTGTCTGAAAAATGAGACATTAGAGCCTCTAAGACCTCTTATCGCAGTGCTTCTCCAACTTTAATGGGCATAGGAATCACTTGGGAATCTTGTTAAAATGCAGACTCTGACTCAGTAGGTCTGGGGAGAGGCCTGCGGTTCTGCATCTAACAAGCTTCCTGGTGATGTCAATGTTACTGGTCCCCAGACAGCACTCTGAGCAGTGAGGCCATGTAAGATTATCATTCTGGGATTCCAGGGTGGCAGCGACCATGTCTTAGGGTTGCAGTCATTGCTGCATGCCCATGTTTGGTTAGTGCCTTGCATAGGTGGTGCTCAATAATGTTAGAAACACTGGATCTAGTTAGTACAGAATCAGTGGCTCAAGGGGGCTTGTAAAGCTAGAAGCTCAATGATTCTCCAATTTCCTGAAGCCTCCATTTCTCAAGGGCAAAACTAGAGCCTGGCCTTCTCCTCCACCCCTACCCACAGCAGGTTCCCTGGTAATCTTAACTTTATGCATGGTGGGTTTATGGACCTTGACTCTGTCCACGGCTCACTCTGGCTTGATCCAAACTAAGATAAACCTTAAAGGACATCTGGTAAATGCCATAAAGAAGCACCTTACTCTCCCATAGATTTTATTTTGCAGATTAGATCACACACACACACACCAGATACATTGTGACATAAAGTTTCTTCCTCCATTCTGACACCCTCTTTGTTCTGGTAACCAATATTAGCACTTTACTAGTCTTCTGTGGTAGCTGCATGCTTTTTTCCATGAGCAGTGGAGGTTGCTGTTCTTAGGAATGGTTGCAGAGTCCAGAAGGCAGATTTTCATTATCTTTATGGGGAAACGTATTCCATAAACTCAAGACAAAAGTATACCATGAATTCAAGAAATGAAAATAATTGACTACTAAAATATATTTTCTCTCTTTTTTTAAAATCCCATTTTAAACTACTTGTTTGGAGTTGGGTCTAATTAAAGTACTTTAGAAATAAAGGCTTACTATGTTATGCCTGTAAAAAAGTGGACGCTATGTTTTTAACCTGATATTTTCCTATAATGGCCAAAAGGATGACACCATGTATTTTCATACAATTGCCAAGGGACAGAGGCAGCTCCAAATATTTGACCTAGATAAACAAATTACCATTCACTTCGTCTAAAAGTATAGGGATAATTAACTTAGACAACCACATAAACAGCAGGGGTCTCCTCCAGAATGTCTGCCTTCTGAAATCAGCAGCTGTCCTCCTACAGAGCTGCCACGGCAAGGCCATTTACTGTGACTGCTTTTTATTGCTGTATTTTGAATTGTTCTAATGAACTGTAGGGTTTTGTGGAAAGAACTTTTAGGCACTTTAGTCTCCTTGGGTTTACTCCCATGTCCCAGTCCATTCGTGTTTACCCATTTGGTAAGGATTATGGTAGATTTGTTCTCCTGAGTTAAACATAATCTGTTTCTTCATTCTGCAAAGATGGTGATTAGTCCATTACTAGCCATTGAACCCCTGGAATCAAAGACACCTGGAATTACAGAGTTATGTGGGACCTTAAGGTCATCAGACCCGATTCCCTGTATCTAGTGCCTGATCTCCTGCAGAATCTCTGTCCATGGGTTTTCACTCTAGCATATGCTTACAGTGTTCAGTGATAGGCTGCACATTCTCTCAAATGCACCTCCTGCTCCCTGTTTTGAAGAGTTCTCCTTATAAGAAAGTTCTTCCTTACATTAGACTGAAACCCAGTTCCCGCCCTGTGATAGCAATGCAGGGAAAACAAAACAAAACAACTTCCTCTTACACATGACAGTCCTTCAGGTATTTGCAGGTAACAACTACACTCTCCTGAGTCTCCCATTCCCCATGTCCTTTGCCAGTTGTCCTATGTCAGATGCCTCACTGTCCTGCCACACTCCTTTGAACAGGCTCCTGTCTCTCTTCAGCCTTCCTCAAGTTTGTGGCTCAGAACTGGTACCACCCTCCAGGTGCGAGTGGAACAAGCATTCTGGAGCAGTTATTCCCAACATTGACTCCACATTGGAATTACCTGAATACAAGCCTGGGCCCTACTGCAGAGATCCTGGTTTAATTGACCTGGAATGTGGTCTCAGCATCAGATTTGTAAAAGCTTCTTGGGTATGTCGCCTGTAGCCAAGGTTGAGAACCGCTGTTCTGGATTCTTTAATAATCAGAGGCATTGCTGGCTGCACAAAGCTGGAACTCACATTTGTTTCTAGGTTTCTAGTTTTTATTTTGATTTTCTTATACACTGATACAAAACCAATATAATCAGAACTTAAATTCCATAGCTGGAATAGTTAAGCTCATGTTTTTATCATATTTCTGGCAGATCTATATATAAGGGATGTTATGATAAGGCATTACATATCTTCTGGGATGTTATGATAAGACATTCAGGGAGTTGGCATGTGGGGCAATATATACGTCCCTCCCGAGACATCACCCCCTCCCCACCTCCATCACATTACATATTAACCACACCACATCACTTAAACTCCAAAGTCTTTTTTACTCATGCTACTTCTGAGCCATTACCCCCACTTTATATTTCAGCAATTGCTTTTTTTTTTAATTAAAAAATTCACCTTTAATACTAGTAAAGACTAGGTGAGAGGCTATGGCTTAAGTGTGCTGCAACAATGAGCTTCCCAATCCTGGACTCCCCAATTAGGCAGACTTACCCACGAAGTCACATGCAGTAGGTAGTCAGCAATAGGTTGCACATCCCATGATTCCCCATGTGGGGACTGCCCTTGTAAAATGGATGCATGGAGGTGCAGACCAGAATGCATGCTCTCTGTCCACAGGCAGACACCCCCAAAAAGGAATTGCATTTTAAAGGGAGAGAGGAAGAGGGAACTACTATACATAGGCTCATATGTATAGTAGGCCACATTCACTGTATTCACTGTAAATGCGTGATCTTATTTAATCTATACAATAATCCTGTGATGTGTTTGTAGTGATGCCCATATTATAAATGAAGGAACTGGGGCTCAGGGAGCTTCAGTGCTAATAATAAGAGGGGTGACATGATGGAAACTTGAGCCACACTCTTTCCACCACCCTATACTGCTAAGGTAAGGAAGGACTTCATCCCTGTTGAATTTCATTATATTGGGTTTGCTCCAGAGCTCCAGCTTTTCAGTCTTTTTGAATCCTATTTCAGCATACCATGTATTTTCTAGGTTAGGAAAACCTACTCCATTGTGATGAGATGCGGAACACTTAAAAGATACTCTTCCTACCTTTGAGCACTTTACCATGTAAAGTATTAAGTCAGACCACACACTTGTGAAATTAATTGATCCTACATTCTTGATTTTGTACATGAAAAGTAAAAAGAGGGATTTTTTTCCGTCAGTGTATCTGAATGATTTATACAGATAGTCCCTAACTTAGAACAGGAAAGGTGATTTGCAAGGCAGATTTTGATAATTTAAAGATACATTTTTCTGGGCCGGCCCAGTGGCGCACTCGGTAGAGTGCGGTGCTTGGGAGCGCGGCAGCACTCCCGCCAAGGGTTCGGATCCCATATAGAGACCAGTCCGCTCACTGGTTGAGCGCGGTGCGGGTGCGACACCGAGGGTTGCGATCCCGTTGCCGGTCGCGGTACGGGCGCAACACTGAGGGTTGCAGTCCTGTTACCGGTCACGAAAAAAGACAAAAAGGAAAATAAATAAATAAATAAAAATAAAGATACATTTTTCTCCTAGAAACAATATGTTTAGTTGGTGATCAGATCTTCTCGCCATCTGCAATGCCTGTTAAACCCACAGTGTACCTGATATGTGATGATAAAAGTACTGTTCCAACTCCCTCGTGAGTGTATTGCAGATTACTACAGCAGTGCATTCTTAATTCCTAGTAAGGCTCCCGTCTCCCCTATGGTGGCAATAGCTTGCTTGATTGATTGCTTGCTTGCTTGCT
>NW_007727336.1:340843-354485 GCF_000696425.1 Galeopterus variegatus | reverse complement strand
AAGGCTCCCGTCTCCCCTATGGTGGCAATAGCTTGCTTGATTGATTGCTTGCTTGCTTGCTTGCTTGCTAGCTTGCTTGCTTATTTATTTATTTATTTATTTATTTATTTATTTATTTATTATTATAAGGCTCCCGTCTCCCCTATGGTGGCAATAGCTTGCTTGATTGATTGCTTGCTTGCTTGCTAGCTTGCTTGCTTATTTATTTATTTATTTATTTATTTATTTATTTATTTATTTATTTATTTATTTATTTATTTATTTATTTATTTTAAGGTCTCTAGGACATCACAGAACTGTATGCTTGTTTAACATGCCCAAATAATGAGTTCTTGGCATCTGTAAATCCAGAAGCAATTTTCTGATGAGCAGTGAACTGTTTTAATGGAACAAAAACTACACCACGTTTCAGAACTGTAGAACACTTGAGACTTCTATATCCCTCTCCTCCTGCCAGCTTTATGCCAAATTAATTGAAAACCAGGGTTTTGGAGCAGAATTACGTCTCAGTACAATTGGTTGCTTCAAAAATTCCTTCCTACATAAATGCCCACTTCTGCACTTTTCTACACCTGCTTTGAGATGCAGGGCGGGTGCGGGGAGGTGTGGGTCCCTTCCTGCACTTACCTGGCTTTTTCTGATTCTGCTTCTGCTGGATTTTACATTTAGAAAAGGCTTAACTTCTTACCCCAGCATCTGTGACATTCTGCAGCTCTTTGGGAAAGGACTAATTTAAAATGGAATTAGCATTTATGGAACTAATATTTGACTCTTCAGATAGAGCCACTCAGCAAGGCCAGTTGCCCGGGGAGCTGGAAGGGGACCAGGTGGGAGACTCTGCACAAGACCCTGTGCCCCTCTCTCTCTGCTGTCACTCACTTTTATCTACTCTGCTCTCTCAGGCAAACATACACGAGTACCCTGCCAGATTTGAAAGCTGAGGCCTATGCAGATGAGGTCTCTAAGCACTTGAAGCCATTTCCAAGTTTCAAACTTGATTTCTGATATACAGCTCACTACATTCCATTGCATCCATCCCACCACTGGGGCATGATCAGAAACTCCATTGTAGGGTCCTAACTAGAATCCATAAGCCTAGAGATGCAGGAGGTGATGATGTGGTGTGTGTGTGTGTGTGTGTTATGTGTGTGTGTGAAAGAGAGAGAGAGATTATACAGGTAGAATTCAAATGAATGCTACATGAATCATCCTCATATATTTGGGGCACTTCTTGTGTTAGGCACTGGTGACAAAAATATGAAAAGATACAGTTCTAGTCTCTATTACAATGAGTGATATAATTAGCATAGTGAGGTGGCATTTAAGTGCAGTGGGAGTCTAGAGGAGACTTAGGAGACAGGCTTCACAGAGGAGTTGGAGTTTTGAGGTGGGTTCTGGAAGATGAGACAATTTGGCCAGGCAAACAAGCTGGGGAAGGTGCTCTAGGCAGAGCGAAAAGCACGTGCGGGGGAAGCTGGGGACACACAGTGTGCTCTGGGAGCTCCAAGTGCCTGAAGTGTGAGCAGAGGAATGCAGAAAGAAGAGGAAAGTGAGGAGTTAGCTGGGGCTTCCGTCACGAAGGCCTTCTATGCCATGCTTTGTAGTTTTTGTTTTATACTCTAGGCAATGGGAAACTACTGAAAAATTTCAGGCTAGGGAAAAGACATGGCTAGACGAACTGAGCACCAACTCTGAGGCATATGTGCTAAAAATAATCTACATCAGAGGGAAGTAGGATTCTGTCCTCATCATTGGAAAAAAAATAATAAAGCTCTTACCTCAGCTTTGGGTAGAAATCATTGCATTTTCTTCCGGAAATACAGCTTCATCTTCTCCTTTGTGGTTTTTGTGCTGGTGCTTTCTTAATCTGGTCTTGCAAGCAAAGCTCCCCAGCTGGCTCCCGTCCTGCACGCTGTCCCGGGCAGGCTCACAGGCTGGTGATGGATGAACTCCCCCCTGGCGCCTCTGACCTCTGCCTCGCCACCCTCCCAAATGGGCAGCGCCGGCTGTCTCAAGTGAACCGTCATGCATGGAGATTCCTGAGCTCCCACGGGCGCAGACCACTTCACTCTAAATCACTTTGTCAGAAGCACCAAGAGGCTGCTACTTAGTGGAACATTAGATACAGTTTTAGTATTTTGAGCTTTGACCTGCATAGATGGTGATTACTCTGAAGTTGTGTGATCACTCTTTTGAGCACTCTTTTGCTCTTTCTTGTTTATTTCTCCCTTTTTCTCCTCTGTGGTTTTCTTCTATTTCCTTCACTTTTCCAAAATTTTTAGGTCGCATGGACCTACTTGGAGTAAGTGGACCTTTCTACTTATTAAGATTTTTTTCTCCTCATGAAGATTAAGTGTGGTGATAAAAGATGGACAGTCCACCCAGCCCTGGTCTACTGAACAGGGTGAACCATGTGTTGGGGGATGTGTGGTTGTTGGAAAGCATCTAACACGTTCCCACGTGTCCTGCTCGATCCACACCCAAGGGCATTCAGGATTTCTTCTGGCAGTTTGGGTGTAAGGTTCTTGATGGCACTGGTGGAAAGAAAGAACCTGGAGGAAGAAGAGCTGCTGAGAACAGGGGGCGGGGGCAATGGCAGAGGAGAGCAAGTATGTGGGAGAAAGAAGGAAGGACAGGTGAGAACTAAGGAGTCACAATCTAGGAGTGGAAAGGAAAAGGGAGAAAAAATTGGGACCAAGTACACCATGTCAGAAGGAAGGGTCTTGGGGCCGGCCCAGTGGCGCACTGCTACAATGCGCCGCTTGGGAGTGCGGCGGCGCTCCCACCAAGGGTTCGGATCCCACGTACAGACCGGCGGCTCACTGGCTGAGCGAGCTGCGGGCGCAACACCGAGGGTTGCGATCCCGTTGCCGGTCCCGGTCCAGACCGGCGGCTCACTGGCTGAGCGAGCTGCGGGCGCAACACCGAGGGTTGCGATCCCGTTGCCGGTCCCGGTCCAGACCGGCGGCTCACTGGCTGAGCGAGCTGCGGGCGCAACACCGAGGGTTGCGATCCCGTTGCCGGTCCCGGTCCGGTACAGGCGCAACACTGAGGGTTGCGATCTGTTGCCGGTCACGAAAAAAGACAAAAAGGAAAAAAAAAAAAGAAGAAGGAAGGGTCTTGAAAGGACAAGACAAAATACGGTTTTCATAGTATACACTTTGGCATGCAAAATTTCCCTGTGGAGAGTAGTACAGAACATGTGTAAGGAGCTAGGTGTCTGCTGACAACTTTTAATCCTAATTGCCAGGAAATCAGTTGCAAAGACCTCCTTGGAAGTTCCGAGAGGGCAGGAATGGGGTGCTGTTTGCCTCACTCTTTCTCCCTCACTAGCCACGTCCTGTGGGACCCAATATTGGCTGAAGGTGAGCAGCAGTGATTGCTCCTGGCCATTTTGGTTCACCAGGCAGTACGGTGGGGTTGTTACACAGTTTCACGGGAATGGAAGAATATTCTCCACACCCTGGCACCGGTCCTTGCAGCTACGTTCCCTAAACAGTGGAGCAACTTAAAATAGCCATCCATCTGTCTGTTTTTATTTATAACAGTTTTTGTTTTTAATTCACACCTCGGACATAGAGTCCGTCTTCTGATGGACCATCAGCCCAGTGCAGCTAGGCCAACACTGAGGAGGGTGCATTCCAGGAAAAGCGCCAGACAGGGAAAGCTCCATGTCAACAGTGGAAAGTGTGTTGGCTACTCTGGGATATTCCACCCACAAGTAATTGCTGTGGTATTTTTTAACTGTCTCTGTTGGGATACAGGCAGGACTGATACTCAGCTAGGAAGAACTATGGAGTATCCCTTTTGATTGATCAGTGCCAGAGCATTTGTCAAATATTTGGAATATCACTTCTGGATGTGGGGTTAGGGCTGAAAATGTACACAATTCCATATTCTCCTTTTGGTTGAGTTGTATTTGGGATATGGGATATTTTAATGTCTGAATTAGACCACAGCCCTCAGTGGGGAAGGAGGTCACGCCCCACCCACCCACACGCTTTTCCCCAGCCCCACCGCTTACCAGACTCAAGCCCAGAAGAGAGCACTTTCGTGTGCCAGCTGGTGGCGTCCCTTTGAATCCATGCCGCATCTTTCTTGGGCTGCTCACCAGCTTCCCTGTCTCTGGAAAGCAAGTGCTCCAAGCTTAGACTCTGAGTAGACAGAGGATTAAAAGCTTTTGAAATCAAAAAGAGGTCTTCAAAACTGCCAGCAATGGCTAAGGATTCCCTCCACTACAGCAGGGTCCAAAAACCTAGCCCAGCACACTTCTCCCATATGCGCTGGGAGACCCCTTTCCTTTGAGCAGCAAGGCCCGTGTTGTCTGTGGGGCTCAGGCTTGGATGCTGAAGAGCAGGCACTGTTGGAGGGTGTAGGGAGGTGACTTCTTTGCTGCGTGAGATGCTGCAGAACACAGGCTGTTGGATCTAGCCAGGAAATCCAAGTTTGCTGGGGGCTCCAGTCCTAATTCATCTGGGTCTTTATGAGCTTGGGTCAGTGGCCCTACTGATGGGCAGCAGACCCTTGGGCTCACATGTGCATCCTGCACAGCTTGCTCTTCTGCCATCTGGAGGCCATTAGCATTGAAATGGTTTCAGGGGTTTGCTAAGCACTTGGTTTTATAGAAGGCACAGCCCTGGTCCCAGGAGCCAAGAGCCTTCACTTCCTGTAGGATTTCCAGTTTAAAACCCAGTGAAGCCCTGACCTCCAGGCCACTACCAGGTCCCCTCTGTACTTGTCTTTCCTCCCCTATTGGACCCCAAGAGCAATGGCATGTGCAGGAGGACCCTGGCATCTCTCTTTGGTCTATTTCTTGCCAACTTTGTAGATATGAAGTGAAGGGGGTGCAGATAAGTCACTTTTTAAAAGCCCTTCAGGGGCCGGCCCAGTGGCGCACTGCTACAGTGCGCCGCTTGGGAGCGGCGGCGCTCCCGCTGAGGGTTCGGATCCGTTGCGATCCCGTTGCCGGTCCCGGTCTGGTACGGGCACGACACTGAGGGTTGCGGTCTGTTGCCGGACACGAAAAAAGACAAAAAGGAGGGGAAAAAAAAAAAAAAAAAAAGCCCTTCAGGAAAGGGGCTGTACTTTACGTTCTCTGCTGTGTGCATTTTGTAAAATGCAGAGTCTCAGGAGAGCCCTCAGAAGGACAGGAACTCGACGCCTCTAGGCATCTCAACGGGCAGTAATGACTGCATCATAATAATAGCTGCTTGGCACTGCACCAGGGTCTCTCTTTGACCTTACTCTAATCCTTATCATAAGCCTGTAGATGAGGACACTGACTCTTGGGGAGTTAAGCAACTAATAAAGGAAACATTGGATTCTAACTAAGGTCTTTGCAATTCCAAAGTTCTTTCTGCTCTACAAACTCGTGCCCCCATTTAGGCCATTCAGGCCTAAGGTGGAAGCCCCAGGACAGAGGAGCAAAGAGGGAGCAAACATCTGCAGTTCACACTGGATAGTCCAGGGATGCGTTTTTTAAGGAAGCACAGTGATATTTTGAAAGGAAGCTCACACAGTCTGTCAGCTTCTTGCCAACTTTACTACAGTGCAACCTGCCAAAAACAGCCAACCCTTGTTTGGGGTATGAAAGCAGCTGTTATAATAAACTCCCCTGCTCTACCTCTTTTCCTGTTATGGTGGAATGACTGTTTAAAGTAAATGTCTCCAATCCATGGATTTTCCAGGGTCACGAAAACATTTTTTAATTGGCAGGCTCTATTACATTTTTTGGTGAAGTTAGGAAGTAAACAGAATGCCACATGCCATTTCAGATTCATGCTGTATGAAGGTCTGTAAGTAAATGCTCTCTGGATTCTGGAAACTTTATTCTCCACCTCTCACCCCCTGGGCTGGACCAGCCTTCTCAGGTTTTTGAGCTCATTCCAGAAAGGATGGATTTCTGCCTCTCTTCTATCCCAAGACTTCCAATGCAGAGCAAGGAGAATTACTGCACAGAGCACGGAGTCAGACCTGCCTTTGAATCCTGGCTCTGCCTCAAGTGAGCCTCAGTCTCCCAATCTGTGAAATGGGTATAATAATAACTACTCATTAGGTTTATCATGAAGTTTAAAACAAAATCAAGATAATAGCAAACATTTACAGAGTTCTCAGTATATGCCACATGCTATTCAGGTGTTTTCCATGCTTTAACTCATTTAATCTTCTCAACAACCCTGTGAGATAGGTACTATTCTAACCATCCTCTGGGGATATATTAGTGAGTACAAGCGACAAAAACCTCTGTCTACATGGAGCTTACATTTTTTTGTGGGGGGAGTCCAGAGGAACTTATATTCTTGTCAGGGGAGGCCAAAGGTAAGTAAAATAGTATGTGAAATGGCAGTAAGTGCTATGGAGAAAAATAAAACAGGAAGGAGAGATGGAGAGTGGGGGGAGGAGGGTTGCATTTTTTAAAAGAATGAACAGAGAAGGCCTCTCTGAGAAGGTGACATTTGAGTAAAAACCCAAAAACAGGGAAGGAACCACAAGGGCATCCAGGGCAGAGTCCTTGGCAGAGGAAACAGCAGGTACGAGGCCCCGCAGCGGTGGGACTGGGCTGAGTGGCGAGACTGGGCTGTTCAGGTGCCAGGAGGTGCCAGCATGGCTGGAGGAGGCAGCACGAGGCAGGAGTAGATGAGCTCAGGGCTCGGGGCGGACAGCACGGGCCTGGTGGACCTCGGCTCTTTCTCTCCGTGAGACGAGAAGCTACCAGGGGAGCTTGAGCAGAGGAGGGACAGGGTCAAGATGAAGGCGGCTGTGAGGAAGGACACTTCTGATTTGTTCACTACCGCAGCTGCTCCTGCTGTTGGTTCCCATAAGGACAGTTGCCAACTTTTGGGAGACTGTTTAGGTAGGACATTTCTTAATGGGACATCTGGGCCTCCACTGTCGACATTGTACTTGTTGATTTTAACAACAGATGAACTTTTCCCAACTTCCCCTGTATCTGCGTCCAGCCCTTCGTTGGATAGTTCTGCCCTTTGCTGCCGTCCTGCACTGGACTGTTGGGTGATGATGCTTAACTGCTGCACAGACGACTGTGGTCTACACTCACGACACGTAACATCACTGTGTTGAATTAGTTGTTAGGGCCAGGGACTCAGATAAGTATTGCTTGGGCCAGGCAACCAAGAGACTGAGTGGGGAAGAAGGGTGAGGGTGATGTTTATAAATGGAATTGCCCCTCAGCAGGGCATATGCAGCGTGTCAGTGCAACAGGCAGCCAGAAACCTTACTAGCACCTGTGAATTCTGGTGGGAAAGAATTATGATATCCTCACACTTCCCATGAGAGGCCAGGCATCACAAGTTCTGTGCCTTGAGTCTGTGGGTGGCTTCTGGAGCCTGTGGATCTCCTGCTATCATATCCAAATGTAGGTCTGTGGGCATTTTTCTGGAGCGAGGTCATAGCTTCCATGTGGTTTGTCCCTTGAATGACTTCATCAAAATTTGAGGCCACACTTGCAGCAGTAGATATGCTGGCACATTAACCTATGCGCACATGAGACAAATGTACACATTTTAAGACAGAGTCTAAAGGGACCTTTTAGTTTCCTAATATTAAGAATCTGTGATATATGTTCTTGACAAACGTTACTTATAGTGTTCCCAAGATAGAAAGATAAATGATGGTCTCTTAGAAATTACAGCATTTATTTTTGAGGATGTCAAGGTGTACTGTCACTTAAGGTCTGTTTTGCCTCCTTCTTCAGCGGCTTTAAATCACCAGGAATTCACCCTCTGTGTTGGGTCATTTATTTTCTATGCTCCTTGTTGCCTTTGAAATGTCTCCAATTCTAGCAATCTTTACAGACGTGCACATGAGCAAAGTGGTTTAAAACACCAGCCTAGGCCTTAGGTATTTGGAAGCCCTCTGTCCCCATAGGTCCATTATGGAACAGGGCTATGTGCAAGAGGAGGTTCAGGCTCAGAGGGGAACAAAGGAACAACCTAATAGGGAAGTGTAGCAACCTCACGGCTGGACAGTGAACAGAAATGTTCGTTCCTGAGGTCCCGCTGGCACGTACTAGCATCGTGTGGTACCGGACACAGGATGTGCACCCAGTATCTCTGTTGGTTGCTGTTCACCTGCAGATGTTCCATGAAGCACACCAGGCAGAATTCTTTGGGGTCTGCCACTCCCCCTGGTCACAGGAATTCTGTCACAATGCTCAGTTTTACCTTTAAGGGTTCTTAGTTGGGACTTACAGAAATCAACAAAAGGATTTGCTGAGAATGACAGATCCCATGCCCTGGAATGCAAATCATATACAGTTTATGGTACATAATTATATACAATAAACTATAAAGGATATGCAGTGGGTTTTGATATCAGGTTCCAGTTCCTTCTTACTAAGGAACTGGTAAAAACCCTTCATCAGTGTGGCTAAGGAAATAGTTCTGGTGCTGTCTGACTCAGTGTCGATGTGTCCACACTGCTCACTCCCCCACTGTTTGCTTTCACTGGCAATGTCTGCTTCTCACATAAGGGTCAGAAGCATCACGGCAGATGCCACAACATGCGCCCTCACCAGCCTGTCACTGTGGAGGTAGGAAAAGCATGGCCATCGGAAACACGATCAACTTTGATGAGCTTATATCTGATAAGTAGACAACATCAGCAATAAGATTATGACACAGAAGTCTGTGTATTCGTTCTCCCATTGTGTAAAAATTTCCCATTTTTCATCAAGATGAAAGAAGATGGCACCTGTGTGCTCCCCCTGCAGACTCAGTCTGTGTTCCTGGCCACCACCGGTGCCCCATTTTAGTTCCGTCCTGGTCTCAGGGAGCTGGAGTATACTGATCTCACAGACTAATTCATTGTCCTCTGCTACAGAGCTGTAATCTTTATTTTCTTTAAAGATGGGTAAAGATTTAACCTATTTGGCCAGAAGCATTTTTCTGCTGGAATATCAGACTGAAAATGGATTTGCTATTCATAAAGCATCATGACACTTCTGTGTCACAACATTAAATGTCCCGTTGGCAGAAGTAGTTCTAGGTACACTAAATGCTCTATTTTGTATGGATTATATTATCCAGTGTCAGAAAATAGCACTCTTTCAGGTGTACCCTCCAAAATGAACAGGAAACTCTATTTTGCCCCTACTTCTGCACCAACTTGGAGGGCTTGGATTGTCTGCTCCCAGCTGTAGTTCAGGAACTTCAGGACCTTGGTGCTTGACTTAATAGAAATGAGACTGTACCGTAAAAATTGATGGAGTCAGGTTGGTCTCTTCAATTTGTTACCTATTTTGTGTTTCATGAGAGCAGGTAAAGGGAGGGGAGTTGAGATTGGGGAAGAACTCGGAAATGCATTTACCAAAGAAGAATGCTTTCATTGTCTAAACGTAGTGCCCCTGAGTTAGGGACAACAGGGACAAGTTAGGGTCCTGGTTTTGGTGCCACACAAAGGCACCTGGCTGAAGGGGGATGGGAGCGGAAGTCTGGTCCTGCTCTGTGGACCGGGTGTGCAGACATAAAACCTTAGTGGTGGAAGCCGACTGGCCATTTCGGAAATAAGGATCCCACAGTGGAAGCTACTAATTCACTGATGTACTTGATTGATTTTGCCTGACTGTCGTGCAGATATTAGTTACATGCCCTAGTTTGTTTCCCCTTCACTCTCTGGAACTTGTTCCTGTTACTAACAGAAATCATCTGTGTCATCCCAAGATCCCAGCAAGCAAAGCACAGATCTGCACCTCAGGGTCTCCCAGCTTGTTAGGACACAAATTACCCAACAGTAGGAACATTCCTACCATCTATTTCACGAGCCTGTTGCTTATTTTCATTTCCCTGTTGCCTCAGCTCTCCCCTTTCTCCTGTTCTGTCTAGATAATCACAAGTCTTTGCTCTTTTCTTAAAACAAATAAAAAGAAAGGTTTCTATCCCCTACTCTGTGATCTTTTCCATCCTACCCCAGGCCTGTGCAGCAGAAGCCTTTGAAAGAGAAGGCCCTCCTGGACCCCTGGCTTTTGCAGCTCCACTAGGGTAAACATTTCTCTCCTATGATTTGTGCCCAGTTGTGTTGTGTGTCTGGGAAGTAAGCAGGAGTAGAAACACGTGGATCTTCCACCAAGTTTATAGCCAAGAAGATGGACTTCTATACTATGGTCTTATGAGTAAAGTTTACTAAATATATGATCACACAGCCATTTGGTGCTCCATATACCCTAATAAATTAGTGCTTCTAATTTTATAAGCACTGTCATAACCACAGTTGTAAGAGGGATTTTTCCTTTGACTCTAGTGTATGTTCTTTGGCTTTACTAGGTGTTGTTTATTAGGTGTTGTTTCCCCTAAGTGCTGTAGAAAGTGACAGATTGTTTTAGGGTAAGCAATAGGTTGTATTTACAGGTGGTTGGTTCTGTTGACCAGCTTTGTGACTAACACAACTGCTTTCCAACAGGAAGGAGCATTGCATAGGAGCAAGAACTATAAAGTCCAGACTTTCTTTTATTCTTCATTTAGGAGCAGATGTTTTCTGAATCACTGAATCATTCTTTTTCAGTTCCTCTTCAGGGCCATGCATAATGTGAAGGTAATGAAATAGTGCTGTCTTTATGTATGTATCATCTGCTGGACCTGAGCTTCAAGGTGCTTTTCCAACAGTGGGACTGGAAGAGCCCTGGCTGAGGCACCCTTCTAGGAGGGGTGTGCTGCTTCCTTGGTTGATCAAGCCAAGCCCATCCCTGGGGGCCCCGTTATGTAGTGGCCCTCTCAAGACAAGTGCCTCTTCTTAATGGAAGGGACTCTTACCACAGGATATTTTAAAGAATAATAAGCAATTAACTCTTCCTATGTTCTAAACTACATGCAGTTTATTAGGAATTAATGTAAACAAAATATATGTTGCAAATTAGAAATAAAATACACAAATGATTCTGATACTAATTCCAAATTCCACATTCATTGAGGTAGTGGAGAAAACCTTCAGCTAAGTATGGCTTGAACAATGTTGTTAAATCCTCATCCAAAGCCTCTTCTTCTTTCAACCTGTTTCACTGGTTTACAACCCTAATTAGGAGCTGTTTGACCATTTGGGAAATAAAATTTATTTCTTTGAGCATGAAATACAATGAAGTGATTTCACCTTAAGAATTACACGTCATATGAAATTGTGTATATATTTTCCACATCTATAATCTCCAGGATTCACTTATTTCCAGCACTGATATGCTCCAAGCCAAATTTTTCAACTCTCCACTGAAGATCCAAAGTTCAAAAGGCCTTCTGCCTCCACTATGAACAGCTCAGCTGGTGTACGTCTAATGTTTTCTTGTTTCTGTTTCTGGGTCTGACTTGTTGCTATTGCGGACGTTTGTGCATCCATGAATGTAATGAAGTTTTACTCTCCTTTGGACTCTTGCATTTTTTTTTCCCACCTAGTAAATGGGGTTTTAATTCCTGCACGATTTTAGGAAGCAAAAAGAATATTTCCCAGACTGAAGGCTATCATTTGAAATCCTTCCTCTATGGTGATTCCTCCATCTGAATCCAAGGGTGTCTTCCACAACTGCCTATCCTTAGGCTGATTCACCTGGGTGCCACCTCTTAACTTTGCCATTTCAACTTTCAGTGGGTGACAGCTCAGGCCAGTCCTGCTGTATGTACATCGCGTCCATATGAGAAGGAAATGCATTTCCAGGGTGTTGGTCAGAGTTTCAAACCCATATCCGTGGTAGGAAGTTAACAGACATATGGGAATTGAACCTCAAACACGGTCAGCTTCACAAGGACCCTAAGATGATCTTATCTCAAGATTATGAATTTGAAATTTGCTACATTTCCATGGAAATTTTGAATTCAAAACATCTAAGGTGCACAAATGTCATTAATCGAAAGGCCTATCAGATCTCTGTAACCTTGAGGGGAGGGAAGGAACAACGCCACAGTGTATGACCTCCACTTCTAGGCTTGTTGAGCCAGTGATCATGCACTTCTCAAGTGATCACTCTTGTTTAAATGTGATGGGTCCGTTGTACTAGGCTGACTGGTGTGCTGGCAAGTGTTTAACAGCCAGCTCTCCAGAAGGCAAGAGCCCTGATTCGAAGCTTTTTGCTCATTTCTGTGGGGTCATACTCTCAGTGTGACCAATTTCATGCTACCAATCTAAAGTCACTGAACATGGAATTGTGAGGAGACACAGACAATGGCTGTCACCAGTCAGTATAAGCTGGCTTCAGCTACACACCTGATAAACCTGTGAGAAATTGTGAATTTGAGTTTTTCTTTAGAAATCCTTTTTTAAACATCTCTACTGCCTGAAGAAAGTTACTTTGTGTGTTTGTATATACAAATGTTTGTTTTTATTCAAAACTTAACTCTGTCATTTATGAACTCTTTACAAAGGCATGGAAAATTTAATAAGCACACATTTTGCCATTTGCTTTATATTCGATCATAATTTGTTGAATGCCTTCTGACTTTTTTGTTTAGTGGTTTTTCACTTTTATTTTCCAGTTTTGTTCCTTTGACCTCTAAAACCATAGCCGTCTGCCCTATGAAGAGATTTCTGTCTCTCTGTCCTTTGTCCAGTTTTAATAACAAGCATGTGGCTGGCGAATGGGAGCCCCTCATTTCATCGGGGGGCCACCCTCGCCTCACAGCCTTTGTGGGCCAGTAGTCTACCAAATAGATTTTCCCCATTCCCCTCATTCTGTCTTTGCCAACTTTTCCTCATTTGGGTCATTTCAAGTCGATTGACACGTTTCTCATTAATGTTCAGAACTGAAGCTACATTCGGTGCAGAACAGAGCCCATCCCTGGGGGCCCCGATTGCTTTAAAACAGCAACAGTAAAATCTCTCTGTCTTGGCTCCCTTCCCCTTAATTCTAAGTGCCCTCAACTATAGTCTTCACCTGAAGAAAGTAAAAACACGTATTCATGTAGGAATGAGGAATGTCTGTCAGGCTGATTGGTATTTTCATTTACATTGAAGCCCACCCTTGTTTTTTTCCATCAAGACACTAGTTTTGTTGGTTAAAAAAAAAAAAAAAAAAATCACGTTGGTATGTGAGAGAGGATTTAGCTTTTTTGCCAGCACCTGCTCTGCAGCATGATTTTCACATGCCCCAACACTGTTTCAGTGATACACAACAAACACTCTGTCATTAACTGAGATTCGTCTTGCTCAGCACTGTTCCCCATCATCGTTTTATTAGTACTTCAGCTGCTCCCAAACGACGCTTCCTAAAGCAGCGACACTCAAGGCAAGCATTGGATGTGGGCTCACATTTCTCACCGTTGCCCTGTCCCATTGAGTGCTGTGAGTGCCCAAAGCCACCAAACATGGAAGTGCTGCACCACATTAGACGTTGGCTCCATTTCAGTCCAGGAAGGGTCGAAGGGTATGTCTTGCATTCCTTCCATTAGTAATCCCCAGTCCACACCCGCCCCCCCACACACACACACAACCCCTAGCAGAGAAAAGAAGACTCTTGGTCTGAGCCTGTGGATTCTTGCGGCATTAGCCTGGACCGTGTGGTGGCAGGTGTGCTCACGAGTGTCTGTATGTTGACAGTCATTGCCTGGGCTGCATGTCTTGCCTAGGCCGTCCACGCCCCGGCCCGTGGGAGAGTACGAGCAGCATGTACCTCGCCACCTAGAAGACTGGCCACAAAGGTGGGAGAGGA
>NW_007727336.1:338482-340318 GCF_000696425.1 Galeopterus variegatus | reverse complement strand
GAGGTAGCCATGAAGGTGGCATGTAAATTATTGAAGAAACACGCAAATGAGTGTGGATATGCGTGGTGTAAACCACACAGGTGCTGGGGATCTGGGCCTAGAGGGGCTGGTGCAAGACTCATTAGGAAAGGATTCGTTGAGGAAAAAATCTGTGAGTTCGAAGGAAATCATTTGGAAGAGGGGGAGAGTGTTCCAGGGAGGAGGAGGGCAAGTCTGCAGACCCAGAGAGGAAATAAGCAGACCTCCGGGGAAGCCCGGCAAGCGCCGTACCTGGGGCTCTGCCCGTGCTCCTTTCAGCCTTTGCTCAAGGTCACTGTGCAAAGCTTCCCCAGCACCATGCTCTAACCGGTCACCTCCTCTTCCACACGCCCTTCACCCGTTCCTTACTTTATTTTTCTCCAAAGCATTTATCACTTTGTAACACGTTAGAATATCCTCCCTCTGGGGCCTTAAGTTCCACAAGAGCAGAGACTTTTGTCTGTGAAGTTCACCATTATACCCAGTTCCTGATACATCGTAGCTGCTCCCTGTGTATTTCTTGAGTAAACAAGCTGTAGCAAGAAGGGAGTGTGTTCAAGTGGGTAGTGTTTGGAGGACTAGAGAACTCTGGCTGGAAACCTGAGCCCTAAAGGCAGGGCTGGCCGGTGTGTAAACGGGGCGGGCAGTGGAGTTCCTTGGGCTCTGGTTTCCTCACTGGTGAGGTGGACATTGGCCGAGGTGACAGATAATGCTCCTCCTGGCAGTGAGGTTCTAAAAACCAGCATGCAGAGGGCAGGCTGGCGAGCATCTTGGAACCTACTTTAAGGTAGTGGAGGAGCTGTTACCAAGGCAGTGGAGAATTGCTGTGGCTTTCTGAACTGCAGGGTCAAGGTGGTACTTGTAAAAAAAAAAAAAAAAATGGTTTTTTGCCAGTGTGCTCCAGATACATTTTTTTTTAAAGAGGGAGATTAAGAAGCTAGAGATAAATAAAATTTTTATCACCATTTGATAAACCCTCCTTTCACCTTCCTTTCTGCTATCTTATCTCATCCAGCTCCTGCGGGCTTGAAACCACCAGCAGTTGTTTGGGTCCATAGAAGAATGAGCCACTGGAGACTGGCTTTTGAGCCTTCTGTTTCAGTGTACTGGAACTTAAAAAGAAAACTTGATGGGAGTAACCAACTTGTTTTGGTTTCAGGCTTAAACCGATCAAGGCCCCTGTGTGTTCCATAGTGTGCCTTGAATTTGTAAAGCTGCATTGTCTTCCTGGCCTACCTCCCTCCAAAAATGTCATCACCGTGGGGGGATAGTCCCCTGATGGGCTAACAGGCCTTACCAGCCAAACCTCCAAGCCAATCTTGACCTCTCATGGAGAGAATGAGCATTAACTTAGGGTGGAATTAACTTGCTGCTTAAGTATGTCACCACAGGATAGTAAGAGAGAAATTACAGCTTGCAGAAGCCTCACGCCTGTAATGGTTAACTTACTGGACACAACATTTTTTTGCTCATTTCTGAGAAAGGCTTATTTATCAACATGGCAAAGGAAAGCTACTGCGCTCTTTTATTTTGACAGAATACTTCTACAAGTCTAACACTTTGGCTTTTCAGTTTCTCTTGTTAGGCATCATCTATCTTGTTTTGTTTCGTGTTTCACTCTGGAGGTAAATATGCTTGGAGAAGCAACGTGGGAGAGAGCTGGGTTCAACTCCTAGCTCAGCCATTCACCGACCCCCCATTTTCCTAAAATCTGCAAAGTTAGGATCAGAGTTCCTACTCTTCAAGGTTATTAACGGGACTGGAAGTAACGAAGAGAGGGTGCCTGAGTAATGGCAGTCTTGCTCAGCAATTCCCCTT
>NW_007727336.1:330005-337284 GCF_000696425.1 Galeopterus variegatus | reverse complement strand
AGCGCCGCCGCGCTTCCCAAGCGGCGCACCATCCAGTGCGCCACCGGGCCGGCCCCTAAATTATAAATTTTAAATAAATAATACATATTCCTTTTTAAGAAACATTAAAACCAAACCAGAACTGATTGCTTTTTTTTATGTACATGAAAAAAATTTAACGAAAAAAACTATATACCCTTGGCAAATATTAATGTAAGTTCAGAATGAACACTGAAAAGTTCACACTCTCTTAAAACTCTCTTCTAAATAATATTTCTGGTTGAATACTTATTTATGAATGCAGAAGTGCTGTGAGGCTTCACTTATTTTGCACAGAAAGTGATTTCATTTCCGATTCTCACCCTTCTTCCATTTTCATGATTCTCCACATCATTTAGGAAAGTTGGCATAATAAGGTATCCAGGGCTGGGATTTGTATTTGGGGAACTGAATTATTCACTAATAAAGATTTTTCTACTAGCTAAAACCCTATACCATCATTTAGTAAGTGGCCTTTATAATAAAGAAAAACTAATTATTTGTCAGATAAAGTGTTTTATGTATTTCACTTTCGTTCTAATGATATTGCCTAACATTCAAGCAACTAACCGAGATGTTAACTCTTGCTTTATTGCTTTTGAGGACATTTTAATTATAGGAATTTATTTGAATCATCAGTTTTACTGTTAGAGCCAAATCTTTCTCATGGGTTTATGGGAATATATGCCACCAGGCAGTAGATTAATAACTATAAAAAAACCACATGAGGGCCGGCCCTGTGGTTCACTCAGGAGAGTGCGGTGCTGGTAGCGCTGAGGCCGCGGGTTTGGATCCTATATGGGGATGGCCAGTGCGCTCACTGGCTGAGTGTGGTGCTGACCACACCGTGCTGAGGGTTGTGATCCCCTTACCGGTCAGGGGAAAAAAAAAAAAACCACATGAAAAGGTCACTGCAAATCTCAGATCAAAACTTGTGGTTTTCTAGATTTTGCAATCCACCAGCTTTTTTAAGCTTCTTTTTAGTAACATGGTTTTTATGGCAACATCACTTAGCTTTAGACACTTGTAATCATTAAGGCAGCCCCAAGGTGCCCCTCACTTGCCCATAGTGCCAGCCTCCACCTACCAAGGAGGGGGATTGATCAGCATGTATCCATTTTCACAGATGAGCCCTCCTTCTGTGATACACATGGCAGAAAAATATGATAGTGACAGAGACTCTTTTTTCTCCAAAAGATTTGAAAAACAGACTGGATTGGAGTCTGAACCACAGCACTTGGGAGGGCTCTTTCTGGAGAACCGCAGCAGAAAAGAATTCTCTTTGCTAGTGAATTCTTCTGGCCCTTTGCACTGTCATTCCTGGAGCATTTGAGTATGCTTGCCAAGCAGCTAACGGCTCCCTGATCAGCGCCCCTTCCCCCTGCCCACTTTACTTGAACTGTGTTATGGGAAACGGCACCAGGGAGAACTTTGGGTTTGGGCACAAGGAACCAAATTGTCAGTCTATTCTGAACTTCTGTGGAATACTCAAGGAGTTAACCAGAGTGATTTTGGCTTCACTGGGCCTCCAGAATTTTTTGTATAACAAAGACTTGGACACTGGAAAATACATTTAAAACCTGAGCCAAGTATGGAGTTTAGCAGGAGGTAGTTCAAGAGGAATAACCGACGGAAAGGCATGGATCCTTCTGGTACTTTCTGCCTGTGGCCAGCTGAATTACGAATGTGTTACTTGGGCCAAGTGTTTTGAGAAGCTGGATCTCTTGATGGGGAGGAGCAGCACTGCTTCACTTCCCAAACTGGAATCTCTGATCTGCAGCGTTCTGCAGATGGGTCCGCTTGCCCTTCCTTCCCCGCCCCCTCCCCCATGGGAACAAAGTCCCCAGGCTCTGGAAAGTAATGCTAAGAAAACAAACACTACAAAGGCTGGTAACAGGGGGATATCTCTCTTGAATGTTTTTTGTGACCATCTAGGTTCAAGGAGGGGGGTCCCCCAGCTACGTGAGCCAGCAGGGTCTCTTTGTAGTAGGCATCTGTATGTTTGGCCAGATGTCCTCCCAGTGGAGGGCAGAGGGGGAAAGATAAAACAGAACTCTTATTAAAAATAAGTCGGGGAGGGGGGGAGAAAAAACAAGAGAGAGAGAAAGTGTGTGGAGTGGAAAGGGAGGCCGGGCAGCGCCATCTGATATTGATTAAATGCTGATACAGCCAGCAGAGAGAAACACACACACGAGGAAGTGCCCCTGTTCTTTGGAATGTGAGCCAGTGTCAAGGTCTGGGAGCAGATCTGCAGGAATGCCACAAGATGCCCAGTGGCAGCACACACTGGCACACAGGGATGAGTGGGAGGGAAGGACATGTTGGAGTCAGGACATGTGGCTTCTGATCCTGCTTCTACTTGCTGGCCCTCACTTTTCCCATCAGAACACAATGACGCTTGACTAAATGACCTCTGTGCTGCCTTCTAGCCCCAGGTTCTGTTATGTACCATAATCTCCATTCTAACCAAATTTTCTGAGGCTCTCCTAGTGAAACGTAAGAAATCACCCTAGAGAGACATAAAGAACTCACCCAAGACAGTCCTAAAATCCAAAAGGAATGAAACCCCCATCAATCATGAAAGTGTCATCCAGTTTTCTACAGGAGGTTGATCCGGCATCCCTGTGTCTGTCATCCATCTGTGTTTTACTGTTGCCACCAAAGCAAGTTTGTTGTTTCTCAACATGGAATGTGGCATGTTTGTGGGTCTACCTGTACTCCCCCCTCTCCCAATTTAAAAAATATTTGCTCTCTTTCTGGATGTAAGCAGTCTTTGTTTCATTTAAATACACCAGATTATAGAGAGTTTAAGAGCTGGTATGTGTGTGTGCATGTGCATGTGTGTGTTCATCTATTAGTTAAGGGTGAGCCATTGACAGTTTGTTTTTGGCGTTTTTGGAAAATGTCATGAGGACAGCAGTATCTTACTACAGGGTGAGACTGGATTCTTGTGGGAATGGGAGAGGAAGCTTCCATTGAGATTAAAAGATCTCACTCTAGCATGGTTGCAGTGGAAATGGAGAGAAAGGATGACCAGAGAGAGGGACCATGGCATAGTGGAGAGATTGTGGTGTTAGATGACCAACACAGGTTGGAATCCTGGCTGTGACGGTGTATGGGATGTCATCTCAGCTCTCACCACCATGCTCCTTGCAGGGTTATTTTACAGATTAGAGGTGCTGTGTGTATAGTACCCAGTGCAGAACCTGGTACAGTGTAGGCAGTAAATGAACATCAGTAAACTATAGATGATGGTGATCATGATAGAAATATCCCACAGGAAGATTAACAGGGCCTGGTGGCTGATTGAATTGGAGAATAAATAGAAGAACTCATGGTGCCTTTGAGATTAACCACCTGAGGGATTGGCATGGTGCTAGTGTTTAGGTTGGGTGAAAATAAGAAAGTTAGGTGGAAGTTGGAGATCTGGTTTGGCAGGGCTAGTACTGAGGTCAATTCAGAACATAAGAGGTGGTGCTGAGACATATAGAAGGAAAAGGACATACAGAAGGGAAAAGGAAGGGAAAAAATTGAAAACCTGTAACACAGAGAAGCTGATTTACTATAGGTCTGTTTGATCAGTACAGTTGATGCCAGGAATTGGCTAACCAATGATTGATCCAGCATGACCATCTCCTAAACTAAACCCTTGCTCCTAAAAGTGTGGTCCTTGGACCAGACTTCACCAGACCTTGTAAGAAATGCAGAATCTTAGCTCCTCCCTCAGACCTACCAAACTGGAATCTGCATTTCAACAGTGTGATTTGTAGGCACTTTATAATTTGAGAAGCACCCTTCTAAAGTGTGGTCCCCAGACCAGCAGCATCAACATCATCTGGGAACTTGTTAGAAATCCACATTCTCATACCCCTCATCAAACCCCCTGAATTATAAACACTGTGTTTTAATGAACCCTTCAGGGGATGATGGTGCACCCCCAAGTTTGAGAAGCACTGCTCTAAGTCATGAAGCAGATAGATTGGATCCCTCCTCCCCTTGTGTCTACAGCCCAGATCGCCAGAGGGGTCAGTTGAACCCTGAGAGCTAAATTGGAGTCATTGTTATATGCTGTTTCTCTCATCATTTTGCATTAAACACAGCTGAAGAACTCTTTTCACTGAAGAAGGGAACTATGCGTAAAATTACAAACCAAAGGAGAGAAACTTCGAATGTGGCTTAATCCCCATGACTTACCCATCAGAAGTTATTGAGCACAATTATGGGAGATCAGTCCTTTATGTGCTATTGCTCCTGGGGGATGCTATTCGTAAGACACACATAAGGAAACAGGTCAGGAAAACAGGAGTCTCCTGATACTCCTTAACAATGAGATTTTCATGTTAAAATGTCCACAGTCTTTGTCTTCTGTGTTTGTAATCAATCAGATGGAAAGTTCCCTTTTTATGGGTTGTTTTCTGGAGTCACTTGCATCAGTAATGCTGGTTTACCACTTAGACTAGAATGTTTTTCAAAAAATTGAACGGTAAGCAGTAAAAATTTATCTCCACTTGTCAAAAATGTCTGGTTTTTCTGTTTGTTCCATAGTTGGTATTCAAATCACTGTGATAAAAAAGGATCATGTCTGTTTTCTGTACACATGTAATATACAGAAGTGGTTATGTATTGAGCATTTAATCATAAAATTACCTATGCTTTCTGCTGTAGGTTAGAGTATATTACAACCAGTGGCATTTTGGTAAACCAGTTGTCTGGAGGTGGGGGTGGGGAAAGAATCCTAATTAGTGATGTTTGCCAATTTCCATGGCATCAGTACTCCCCCTTGGGCTCATTTCAAGCTACCAATAGTTAAGGAACTGGCTCCAATACACCACTGAAACAAACATCAAGGGACAAATCGTGATTTTTGGGGGGGAGGATTGTGTTTAAATTGCCGTAGGTCCAATGACGTCTGAAATAAGTAGAAGTGTTCAAATCTTTTGTCACTTAAAGATTTTTATTGAAATTATAATTGTAATTATCATAATGGAATTTGATATCAAACTATTTTCTATGAAACAAATTATGCACTCTTTTTAAGTCATATTAAATACAATTATATCAACAATGATGCTATTTAAAGTGCTTGTGTTGCTAAAGTGGTGAGTTTGTTTAATTTTAAAATATTTCTCATAGTATACTAAGGTATATGTAAAAGTTATTCTTGGCTGGCCGGTTAGCTCGGTTGGTAGAGCACAGTGTTATAACACCAGGGCCAAAGGTTTTGGATCCCTGTACTGGCCAGCCACCAAAAAACAAATTATTCTTAGTCACAGTATTTGAACCAAACTGCAAAAAGATACTGTTTGAAATGCTGTTTTTGTTTATTGTTATTATTAAATTTTGACTTCTCTTACAGGTATTCAGGAAGGAACACAATGTACCAAATGTAAAAATAACTGGGCACTGAAGTTTTCTATCATTTTATTATACATTTTGTGTGCCTTGCTAACAATCACAGTAGCCATTTTGGGATATAAAGGTAAGTACTTTCTTTTTTCCTTCCAAATAGAAAGTTTCCCTTCATTAATTTAAGCATGAAAAAAACTCATCTTTGTAGGTATGAAGTATTTTATTCATACAACTCAGGTACAAAACTTGGCAACATTGTACGCTGACATCTGTCTTGAGCTTGTAGCTGTGGGATCTGAAAGGGGGAAAATAGTAATTCTTTTTCACTCATTTCAACAATAATAATGGTCGTCCATGAGTTATAAAGATTGTTCCTCTGTTACTTTTTCCTACCTATTTCCAGCTACTCCCCTCTTCCTCTATTTTATTTTTATTTTTATGTTATCTCTATGAGGCTCTGTGGAAACCCTGGAAGTCGGGACACAGGAAAACTACTGACAGAGGATAAGATCTTCAGATACACAACTTACTTCACCCAGGATTGGCCAACTAGTTCCCTTTTTTCTCTTCAGCACATTTACTTGGGTCACTGTTGTTTATATAGCTCCATAAAAATATTGTCCTGTAGAAATTAAACACAGAGGAAGCATTGTCACCTCAAGTCTACTTTATGGGACGTTAGGCCTAAATGGGTCTGGTTTAAGGTAAGGGAAGATTTTCGCCTGAATTCTTCAGACCTGTAGACAAAGTAAGTTCTCCCATCCCCACCCCCTTCAGAGACCACAGGTAGAAGGTATCATGATTCAGAATCATGAACTACATAAACTCTTTTATAGAAAACAGCCAGGGAAGGCTTCCTGTCAAAGATACATAAGACAGACATACAGACACGTCTGTGTGGGTTCAGCACAGAGGCAGACGTACAGTCTGCTGATCTTCAGTCCCTCCATCAGCAGCCCCTCAGCTGCCTTCCCTCAGAACTGTCAGATTCACGTGGAGAATTACCGCACGTCTCCCTCACGGTTCCTTGGCACAGAGACCTGACCTAGGAAGAGAAAGATGCAAAGTGCATTCTGTCCAACTGGTAGTTCCTCCCACATCCCTCCGGGTGCTTAGTGCTTTCCTGAGGACACAGTGTATTGCAATGAGAATGGGCTTTGGAGCCAGGCGGTCCAAGTTCAGTTCTTCATCCTGCCATTTTTAATACGATCATGCATGTTCAGTAAGTACTTGCTAGGACGCTTGCTAAGACCTCTACGTGGGTATATAACCAGGGTATGAATAATAACCTGTTGGAGTTTCTTATTTCTTTTCTGCAAAATGGCAGGAAATGATGCCACTTTTAAGGTGACTGGGATGAGCAGATGACATAATAGAACCCCTGTCCCGTACTCGGTTCCGGTAGATAATGACTGTGTCTCCCTGTTCCTTCTTCTTAACTGCATTTACACATTAGAATGGCAAAACATGTTAAAAATCCTCAGTATCATCAAGGCTTTTTAGTCCCACCTCTAAGGCCATATACATGGAAAATAATGTGCATCATAGAGTCTGTTGACTGATAAATGTGGGCAGTGGAAATCTGGAAAGGTGCCAGGTCATTTTATCCATTTGCGATGACTTAATCTAACCTTGGAGTACCTTAAGTTTTTAGATGAAGCAGCAAAAAGAATACTTGATTAAGAAAGGCTGTGAAATCATGAGTGGGGCTGGGCAGAGGGGCAGGGTGGGGACCTAGTGAGGGAAAGGAGGGTTTTCTGTGTCCCAGGTGACTCAGACCAGCTCTCTTCTTCTTGTGGATTATCTAGGTTATTACTCGTTTCTCCATGACTTTTCCCAGTGAGCCAAGATAAAGGAGAAGCTTGAAACCAAACAACCATTTAATAAGTACCTTTTTCTTTTATTTCTCTCT
>NW_007727336.1:321674-329513 GCF_000696425.1 Galeopterus variegatus | reverse complement strand
AAAGGAGAAGCTTGAAACCAAACAACCATTTAATAAGTACCTTTTTCTTTTATTTCTCTCTTTTGTTTGTTTGTTTGTGGATCTGTTAAGGTATGGTTATTTCCTCCATTGTTACCCATCGGAAGTCCTTCCCAGCTCTGACATGATTTGTGTGTGCTGGTCTATTTGCCTGGAGCACTTTCCCTGGCCCCCTAAGTGACTCTTTGCGCTTCGTGTCTCCCTTAGACACGTGTCCTGCATAAGCCCCTGAAAACTGAGTTAGGTGCTCCCCTGTTCATTCCCACAGCAACTTTTATTTACTCTTACTTCCTGTCACACTGCATCGTTAGGGCCAGTGGGTTTGTCTGTCTCACCACCCAAACTAAGTTCCCATGAAGACAAGATACTATCTTTTATTTATTATATCTCCCACTAGCACCTAGCCTCATGGGATTTAACAAGTGCTGGGAAAGATTACTGAATGAATGAAGGGGGGGATGAATGGGTGGGTGGATGGATGGATGGATGGATGGATGGTTGGATGGATGGGTGGGTGGGTGGATGGATGGATGGTGGATTAGGGCTGACTTTTATGAAGGCAAACAACAAATGCTCAGGGACCTCTAGACCAATCAGCTGCCCCTCAAAGCCCTACCTAGAAACCTAAAATCTGGGAGATCAGCTTGGCCTGCTGTATTAGTCAGTTTTCTGCCACTTATAATGGAATACCTAAAACTGGGTAATTTATAAAGAAAACAAAATTTATTTCTTACAGTTTTGGAGGTTGGGAAGTCCGTGGTCCGGGGGATGCATCTGGTGAGGGCCTGCTACTGTGTGGGTAACTCTCTATGGGTCTTTGTGGTGATGCAGGCAATCACGTGGTGAGAGTGGCAAGAGCTCTCCAACGTGCTCTTTATGAAGCCACCGGTCCACACTTGTGATAATGCATTACTCCATGAATGGATTAATCCATTCACAAGGGCACAGTCCTCACCATCCATTCACCTCTCAAAGGCCACACCTTTCAGATGTCATAATTGGATTTCCCACCCTCTTAACACTGTTCCAGTGGGGATCAAGTTTCCACACATGAATGTCTGGGGGACACATTTGACCCACAGCACCTGCTGTGTAGGTGTAATTTCACCAGGAGGAGGGAGAAGAGATCGGGGGAGCAAGACGATGACCCTTTTTCCTCTTTCAATGTCCCTATCCCTCAAGACTCCGCTGACAAAAAGGAGATAATACAATATGCACTTCTGGTTTCGAAATACAGCCTTACCATACTAAGATGTTGATGTTTTCCAGATGTGCTTTCTCTTTTCTTGTACAGTAATTCCTTGTCCTTACTGATAAGATTCTGGTGACCCAACATTGTAAGAGGCAGAAAGATAAGACCCAGTTCTCCCTTCGCATATCTCCCTTTGAAGTCTAGAGAAACTCTCTCTATTAAAAAAAGAAAGGAAGAAAAAAATATTCAGTGAAAGAAGCACAGAAAGGTGTTTTTCTGAAGGAGTTTATTTTATTTTTTTATATTTTTATTTTTTATTTTAATTTATCAATGTACGATGTAGTTGATTTTTGTGTCCCTTTACCAATTCCTTCTTTCCCTCCCCTCCCCCACCCCCTGTTAACATCATATCTATTCACTTATCATAACAAGTTCAAGGAATTATTGTGGTTGTTGTGTCTTCCCCCCACCCCTACACACACACCGTTTATTTGTTTGTATATTTATTTATTTTTTATTAGCTCCCACATATAAGTGAGAACATGTGGTATTTCTCTTTCTGTGCCTGGCTTATTTCACTTAATATAATTTTCTCTAAACCCATCCATGTTGCTGCAAATGGTAGTATTTCATTATTTTTTAGAGCAGAGTAGTATTCCATTGTGTAGATGTCTCACATTTTCCTTATCCACTCATCTGATGATGGGCATTTAGGCTGGTTCCAACTCTTGGCTATTGTAAATAGTGCTGCAGTAAACATGTGAGTACAGGTATCCCTTCGACATGATGATTCCATTCCTTTGGGTATATTCCCAGCAGTGGGATAGCTGGGTCATATGGTAGATCTATCTGTAGTTGTTTGAGGAATCTTTATACCATTTTCCATAAGGGCTGCACCATTTTTCAGTCCCACCAACAGTGTAGAAGGGTTCCTTTTTCTCCACATCCTTGCCAGCATTTATCATTCTCAGTCTTCTGGATAGTAGCCATACTAATTAGAGTGAGATGATATCTCAAAGTGGTTTTGATTTGCATTTCCCAAATGCTAAGTGATGTTGAGCATTTTCTCATGTGTCTGTTGGCCATTTGTATATCTTCCTTTGAGAAATGCCCATTCAGCTCCTTTGCCCATTTTTTATTGGGTTACTTGTTTTTTTCCTGTTAAGTTGTTTGAGTTCCTTGTATATTCTGGATATTAATCCTTTGTCAGATGTATATTTTGTAAATATTTTCTCCCACTCTGTTGGTTTTCTTTTTCCTCTGTTAATTGTTTATTTTGCTGTGCAGAAGCTTTTTAGTTTGATACAATCCCAATTGTTTATTTTTCCTTTGTTTGCCTGTGCTTTGGGGGTTGTATTCATAAAATCTGTGCCCAATCCTACTTCCTGAAGTGTTTCCCCTATATTTTCTTTTAGGAGTTTTATTGTTTCAGGATGTATATTTAATTCTTTAATCCCTTTGAGTTGATTTTGGTATATGGCAAGAGGTATGGGTCTAATTTCATTCTTCTACATATGCATGTTCAATTTTCCCAGCACCACGTACTGAAGAGGCAGTCTCCTCCCCAGTGTGTATTCTTGGTGCCTTTGTCAAAGAACAGATGGCTGTAGGTGTATGGGTTGACTTCTGGATTCTCTATTCTGTTCCATTGGTCCGTGTGTCTGTTTTTATGCCAGTACCATGCTGTTTTGGTTACTATAGCTTTGTAGTATACTTTGAAGTCAGGTAGTGTTATGCCTCCAGCTTCACTTTTTTGCTCAGGATTGCTTTGGCTGTTTTTGGTCTTTGGTTATTCCATATGAATGTTAGAGTTGTTTTTTCCATTTCTGAGAAGAATGTCATTGGAATTTTGATGGGGATTGTGTTGACTCTATAGATCACTTTGGATAGTATGGACATTTTCACAATGTTAATTCTTCCAGTCCAAGATCATGGGATATCTTTCCATCTTCTTGTGTCCCCTTTAATTTCTCTCAACAGTGGTTTGTAGTTCTCACTGTAGAGATTTTTCACATCCTAGATTCACTTTATTCCTAGGTATTTCATTTTTGGGGTGACTATTGTAAATGGGCTTACTTTCTTGATTTCTTTTTCTATTATTTCATTGTTGGAGTATAAAAATGCTACTGATTTTTGTGTGTTGATTTTGTATTCTGCAACTTTGCTGAAATCATTTGTCTAAGAGTTTTTTTGTAGAGTCTTTAGGCTGTTCTATATATAGGATCATATCATCTAAAAACAGCGACAATTTGACTTCATCCTTTCCAATCTGGATACCCTTTACTTCCTTCCTTCCTTGATTGCTCTGGCTTGTACTTCCAATACTATGTTGAATAGGAGTGGTGAGAGTGGGCATCCTTGTTTTGTTCCTGTCATTAAATGAAAAGCTTTCAACTTTTCCCCATTCAGGATGATATTGGCAGTGGGTTTGTCATATATGGCTTTAGTTGTGTTGAGATACTTTCCTTCTATACCTAATTTATAGAATCTTTACCATGAATGAATGTGGAATTTTGTCAAATGCTTTTTCAGTGTCTATAAAGATAATCATATGGTTTTGTCTTTGATATTGTTGATGTGGTATATCACATTTATTAACTAGCATATGTTGAACCAACCTTGCATCCCTGGGATGAATTCCACTTGATCATGGTGTTTAATTTTATATATGTGTTACAATAAAAACTATTATTTTATTGAGAATTTTTGCATCTATATTCATCAAATATATTGGCCTGTAGTTTTTTGTTGTGTCTTTGTCTGGGTGATATTTGCCTCATAGAATGAGTTTGGGAAAATGGCCTCTTTTTTAATTTTTTGGAATAGTTTATAGAGAATTGGTATTCTTTAAACGTTTGGTAGAATTCTGCAATGAAGCCATGTGGTCTGGGGCTTTTCTTTGAGAGACTGCTGATTACAGCTTCAATCTCTGATTGTTTTTGGTCTGTTCAGATTTTCTATGTCTTCTTGGTTCAGTCTTGGTAGTTTGTGTATGTTCAGAAATTTATCCATTACTCTAGATTTTCGAATTTGTTGGCGTATAGTAGTCTGTAACAGTAGTTGTTTATAGTAGTCTCTAATGATTCCTTGAAGGAGAAGTCTAAAGGAAATGAAATAGAAACTCCTTTATCTGTCAGAGTTGGCAAAGGCAACTCCACATTGTTTTCCTCAAAGTTGTTCTTTACTTGTCCTTCTATGTCATTTATGCAGCTAAAGTTAGGATATAACAAAGTTTCTTGTACAGAATTTGCTGAACAAGCCAGAGAATCACTTGTTCATCCAGGCGGGGTGTGTACAGTGCTGTGACCATGGGGCATGTCAGTCATTTTGCAGAAAACTAATCTTGGACAACTACATCCTCTGACCTGGGCTTTTTATCATTAGTCAATGGAGCTTCCATAGTAGGAGCCATCTCTTAAGTTCAATAGGTCAGGTTTCTTCCAGAACATTCTGCAAACCCGAAAATCCTACTCCATTGTCCTGCCCAGCAGGCAGCCTTCTTAAGGTAATTAGGAGAAAGAAGAAAGACAGAAATCTGAGTCTTTCTCAATAAGAATCTCCTTTAACTCAACATTCCTAGTCACAGAATATCTCCTTTGCTGCTAAGCTCTGCCAAAGTAGCAATTACAACTGGATAAATAGGCTTTCAAAATGCTCATCAGATCACACTGTAGAGCTTTTTAGAGTCCGAGGTAACACTCTACAACAAGATGTTCTGTATTTCTGTAATGAAACCTGAGATATAGTGTTCAAGGTAGAAGTGCCTTTTTGAATTCCAGGAGAGTGTAACTGGTATTACTGGGAAGTGCCAGATACCAACGAGAGGGTGTGCTTATCCCTCTGTACCATGATCAATCTGGTGCAAACACTTGTGAGCACCAGGTAAGAGCTCTGGGCTCTGTTCTAGTTCCCTGTCCTCAAGGGCTGGGGCTGAGGCCTATGTCTCCTGTGTCCTCAGTATCTAGCACTATGCCACATACAAGGTAGATGCTTAGTAAACATGTGGTGATGATGACTTTAAAGAGAGTGCAGGTAATGAAGTCATCACCTTTCCCCTCAAGGGATTTTTTACTGGAGGAAACCAGATTTCAGAAAGAGAAATACTAAATGAGAGGTGATGTGGAGTTATAGAAAGAGCACAGATGTTGGAGTTAAATCTCCCAGCCTGGTATCCACTTAGTCACTTACAAGCTGTGTGATTCTGGGAAAATTACTGAACATCTCTGAGCCTCAGTTTCTTCAGTTGTAAAATAAAAGTCGTGAGGATTAACCATAGTGACGGCGTGATGTACCTTGCAAAGAATAGGCACTCAGTAAATACAGGCTTTTATTATTAGCAGTCAGGTAAAGGTTTGGTTGGTGTGGTCTGGAATCAAATCATAGGGAAGGCTTAGTGCAAGGGTATGGGGAGACTTTGAGTGGGCCTTAAAGCGTGAGTGGAATCAAGACAACAGAAGACGAGGTTAGTGGCCCAGGCCAAGGGATGATACCAAAGTGCTTTTATAGGGAAGATATTGTTGGATTATCCTAGAGAATTACACTTTGGGTCCTTGAAGAGGGACAGCTCTTCAGGTATAATACCTGAAACACCAATACAGTAATGCATCACTTAATGATGGGGAGACGTTCTGAGAAATGTGTCTAGGCTGTTTCATCATTGTGCGAGCATCCTAGTGTACCTACACAAACCTAGGCTATACGGTATAGCCATTATAATCTTACGGGACCATTGTCATATATGCAGTTGGTTGTTGATGAAAATATCGTTATGCCGTGCATAAGTGCAATCTGAAGAAAAATTCTACATCAAGAAATAGTTTCCAGTAAAGAGGAGCACATGAGAAACCAGGCTGCTGAGAACCCTTCTGTGTTTCCTGTTCATTTTCCTCCTGTGGGAATGATCTACAAACTGAGATTTATGTCTATAGACTGGGAGTTTCTAGGGTAAGACAGGATGGCTGTGCTGCTGTGTTCCTGATTGAGAATTTGTGCTAATAAAGTGAGTGTACAGCCTAGTGAGAATGATGTGTGCTGTTATAGCAAGTGTTAGTTCTGGGTCTCTATCAGTCTGGCATTTTTATGCAGTAGCAAACTGCCAGCATTGCAACCCTAAAGCTTGTAGTTTTATACCCAGCTCCTATTTTTAAACATAGACACACCCCAGTGTATGTAACTAGTTTCTTAGCACTTGTGGGAAAGGCAGATAGTTTCCTTGCTGCATGGGAGACAAAGTTAACAGTTTTGGGGTTTTTTTGGTTTTTAGTGAATGTGTTTATTCCTTTTACTCTACGCAAACCTGCATTTGCTATCCATAATAGTTCTGTGTTTTTTAAAGCTAAAATGGAAGAAAAATTAGAGAGGGCAGAAAATGACTGACTGTCAGCATATTTAGAGGTTTCTTTGGCTTCCAGGAAAGAAGGGCAGGACTTAAGATCCTGCTTGTGGTTTGAGGACAGACTGAGGCATATGTTTTGATTTGAGGATCAAAACCGAACCTAAACTTGTAAACATTCCCCATTTTATTTTTTTTTAATTTAGCTTTGCTAAAATCCTTATGAGACATTTTGTTCTTCAGAGTTTCCAGGGATTTAGGAGCATGCATGTCTATCAAACAACCCTAAGGTACAGATTATTATAACTATATCTGTGTGTCTATATAGTAATTAAAAAACAATTATTCAGCAACATGTCATATTCCTTGCCAATGCTGAGGCTTCCCTGGGTTGGTTGAATACTAGGTTTGTTTGCATGATCTTAGCTCAGCTGATTTTTCACAGGCCTCAGCAGCCAGCAGGCAGATTCTCACTTATTTAAATCAACAGCATAATAAATAAATATTGATTGCACACCTACTAAGTGCCACACACTAAGCTAAGAGCTGGATAGAAAACTGAATACAGATTTTCCTGCCTAAAAGGATCTCAGTAAACAAGCCACAACAGTGTGGTGCTGTGATAGGAAGAGGACTACTTGCCAAGATAATTCTGCAAGACACACTTCAGCAAAGGTTTCCCATAGGAAGTGATGAGCTAAGTCTTGAAATAGGACTCAGCTCGGTGAAGAGGCCAGGGAATAACATTCTAGATGGAGAGAAGAACACTTGGAAAGGTTCGGATAAGAAAAAGCATTTGGTGCAGTACACACATTTCATTATGGTCAGACGGGAGGAGCTTGAGAGAGAACTTGGAGAGCTGCTCCAAGGACAGGGCCAGGATCCATGCAGCTGGTTCGTGCTGAGTCCCACAAATACATAGGAACTTACTTTATTTCCTGATAGGATCTCAGAGAATCTTCTCACACAGTCATGCGTGGGGAGAACACTTGATAAATAAAACAAACTGGGTCCATTATCTCACAATTAATATACAAAGCATATTCATGCTTTAAAAAAAAAAAGTCATTTTTTTAAAGCTTGCTGGTACCAAGAAAGACAGTCAGACTTGATCCGAAGCTGCTTGAGGTTGGATCTCACCAAGTCACTTGTGGAGAAATATCCTCTTGTTGGACATTTTAGAAACATAAACTTGAATCCATAACCATAGAGAGTTACTGCCTTCTCAGTACAAATAAGAATTGAAGCTTTTATTTGACACTGCACCACTAACTTTCCCTGTCATATACAATCAAGA
>NW_007727336.1:318288-320997 GCF_000696425.1 Galeopterus variegatus | reverse complement strand
AAGAATTGAAGCTTTTATTTGACACTGCACCACTAACTTTCCCTGTCATATACAATCAAGAAAATGTTTAAAAAACAAGAACAAAAACAAAAAAAACTTGATAAATCATTGTTTGGAAACACCACTTAGACATCAGCTTTGGAATTGATAAACTACAGATTCAGTTGTCACTAAAGAAAAACAGAAAGAGGCAAACACTCTTGGCTTCATGCCCCTTCTACCATGACGTTGTGTATAGACTTGAGCCAGGTGTTCTTTGCCAATGGAATCCCCTTCTAGGTAAGTGAGGCCCACCTGCCAGGAATGTTTGGGAGCCTGATGGGTGGCAAAATTTTATAAATGATTACAGTATTCTGTTTCTATCTGTGGAAACTAATATAGGAAATAATACAGATTGAGGACTTCTGTAGTACATACAAATTTTTAATTAGTTCCAAAGAATTTCTGAAACATTTGAATTATTACAGAATTATAAGAACAGTTAAGAACATACAACTTTTACTGGGTTTTGTGACAAGTAAATTATTGGTATTTCTAAAAGAATGGCTTTTCCCCAGCATTTAATTTTAATTATACTTTTTGTTTCAACCTGTTTCCTTTATTATGTAGTGAATAGATCTCTTGGCTTGAAACTAAAAAATAAAATATGAGCAATAATTTATACTAATGCATCATTTTCCAAATCTTAGTTGTAGAGAAAATGGACAATGTCACAGGTGGCATGGAAACATCTCGCCAAACCTATGATGACAAGCTCACAGCAGTGGAAAGTGACCTGAAAAAATTAGGTAATCTGCAACAAGAGTGCACCATTAAGTGGAGTCGCCTAACTCTACTTTGTATAAATGACCACAGCATTTTAGAATGATGGAGCTATAAACTCCAATTCACCCTGAAGGACACTTAATTTTTGTGTTGTGTGTTGAGTCATTCCTCATGATTTAATCCAAAGACTTTTAAAATTTTAAAGTTAAGGACCAATCTTGGAGTTGAATCCTGCCCAAAAAGCTATTATGTGCCAAATAAAATCTGAAGATCAATCTTGACTGAAAAGAGCCACAAGTACCCTTTATTAAAAACTCTTTTATAAATGCTCAGTAAATTCCTATTTTAAATATTTTAAACTGCATAGAATTGTAGAAATTAATTTATAAAAATAAAAGATTCAAGCCTATTTTATTCCTTGATTTTTGTTTTCATTTTTGAAAAAGGAATTTTGGTGAATTTGAAAGGTTATTTCCTTTTGACACTCTGCTCAGTGCCCTAGAATCCAGTAAATTCTGCTTCCCTCTGAGAAAAGTGTTTGCCCAAGTTTGTCAGTCCTAGTCCTGAGCACCCTTTCTGATATCCCAGGGCCCAGTTTTAATATATATGTGGATTTTGCGAACGCAGAGCAGTCCACATATACCACAAATTTTATGTCTGAGATGCAGTGCATACCAGTTAAGTGCTGGTATCTTTGACCTTGCCTGAACACTTCTGCATAACACTGACCTAAGTAACAAACATTTCTTATTCCAGGGGACCAAACTGGGAAGAAGGCTATAAGCACCAACTCAGAACTTTCTACCTTCAGATCAGGCATTCTAGATCTTCGTCAACAACTTCGTGAGATTACAGAAAAAACCAGCAAGAACAAAGATATGCTGGAGAAGTTACAGGCAACTGGGGATGCACTGGTGGACAGACAGAGTCAACTGAAAGAAACTTTGGAGAATAACTCTTTCCTCATCACCACTGTCAACAAAACCCTCCAGGCATATAACGGCTATGTCACAAATCTACAACAAGATACCAGCATGCTCCAGGGCAATCTGCAGAACCAAATGTATTCTCATAACGTGGTCATTATGAACCTCAACAACCTGAACATGACCCAGGTGCAGCAGAGGAACCTCATCACAAATCTGCAGCAGTCTGTGGATGACACAAGCCAGGCTATCCAGCGAATCAAGAATGACTTCCAAAATCTGCAGCAGGTTTTCCTTCAAGCCAAGAAGGACACCGATTGGCTGAAGGAGAAAGTACAGAGCTTGCAGACACTGGCTGCCAACAACTCTGCCTTGGCCAAAGCCAACAACGACACACTTGAGGATATGAACAGCCAGCTCAGCTCATTCACAGGTCAGATGGACAACATCACTACTATCTCACAAGCCAACGAGCAGAACCTGAAAGACCTTCAGGACTTACACAAGGATGCAGAGAATAGAACAGCCACCAAGTTTAGCCAACTGGAGGAACGCTTCCAACTCTTTGAGACGGATATTGTGAACATCATTAGCAATATCAGCTACACAGCCCACCACCTGCGGACGCTGACCAGCAATCTGAATGAAGTCAGGACCACTTGCACGGATACTCTAACCAAACACACGGATGACCTGACCTCCTTGAATAATACACTGGCCAATATCCGTTTGGATTCTGTTTCTCTCAGGATGCAACAAGATGTAATGAGGTCAAGGTTAGACACTGAAGTGGCCAATTTATCAGTGATTATGGAAGAAATGAAGCTGGTGGACTCCAAGCATGGTCAGCTCATCAAGAATTTTACAATACTACAAGGTAGGTGAAAATTCTAGATTTGTGTGTGTATTTGTTACCCATTGTTACACAATAAATTACCCTAAAACTTGGCAATTTAAAACAATAAATATTTATCATGTCATAGTTTCTGTGGGTCAGGAATTCAGGAGTGGCTTAACT
>NW_007727336.1:314236-316941 GCF_000696425.1 Galeopterus variegatus | reverse complement strand
TATCGATTTCACCAAGGCATCTGGCAGTGATACCCTTAATAAGAACAAGGTGGAGAAATAGGTGCTGGATTACAGTATGCTTAGCTGAATATTGTTTGCATTACTCTTCTGTGCTGCATAACAAATTACCACAGAACAGCAGCTTAAAACAACACCGTTTATTATCTCACAGCTTCTAGTGAGTCAGGAGTCCCGGCACAGCTTAGGTGGGTCCTGTGCTCAGGATCGCACCAGGCTGCAGGCTTATTGAAAGGCCATGGTTTCATCAGAAGCTCAACTGGGGAAAGATCCATTTCCACATTCCCTCAGGTTCTTGGCATAATTCATCTTTTTGAGACTAAGGTTGAGGTTCCTGTTCTCTTTCTGGTTGCCAACTCGGAACCACTCTTAGCTTTCAGAGCCACCCACAGTTCCCTGCCATGCAGCCATCTCACAACATTGCAGCTTCTTCAGGGCCAGCAAGGAGTCTTTCTCACTCCAGTTTAAGATGGACCCTTGAATACTGTTGCCTCATCAAGGGAGTGACATCCCTTCCCCTTTGCCATATTCTGTTGGTTAGAAGCAAGTCACAGTTCCACACTTGGGGAAGGATTACACAAGAACATGAATCATGGGAGTCACCCTAGGGTCTGTCCACCAATTGGTCAAATGACCAGGCATGTAGAGCGGTAGTCAGTGAGCCCCAGGAGCCTGGAGGCAGGTCTGGACGGCAGATGGCAGCACCCTGTTCAACAGCTTTGTCAGTGACTAGCACGAGGATGTAGGTGACCTGATCATCCGATATTCACGTGACATGAGACTGTGTATACTAGCTAATGGTGATAGAAGCATAATCCAAAATGATCTAGGAAGCTGGATTGGTACCAGGATGCCAACCAAATGAACAACTATTAACAGGTTTTGTTAAAGGAGGATCAATTTTGGTTTTATAGAATGTGCTTTATAAAAATGGATGTTACCTGAAAATATAATGGTTTCCCTGAGCAATATAGGTGCCCCCAACTCCAGAGGGGCTGGACGATTGCAAGTCAGGGATATTGTAGGTACCAGACATATTCCAAATGAGGAGTGGGCCTGCAAATGAAAAGAAAGTTCTTCAGTGCTTGTGTTTTTCTCTATTCTTTCTCAACCTAAGTTCAAAATGAGGACAGATCACAGCCGACGTGCATCCTTATAAAACGAGAGCTTTCGAAATGTCTCTTGGAATTGTACTGTGTTAGACAATCCTCTCAGGGTATTCTGGATGTTTCTAGCTATTGATTTAATAGTTTTATTATTCCATTAGCTTAATTAAGCTTAAACAAGCTTGTCTTCCACAAGGAAATTTGTCATATACTTAGTTTATAGACAGCACGGCTTGTCAGCTTAAGTAAATATGTGAAAAACTCATAGTTGAAGATTCAGATGCTGGATTTAAATTAGTTAATGCTTCCATTATTATTATTTTTATCAGCTAATAATAGTGTAAGTGTACTGAGTGCTTTTCACAAACCATCCTGGTGAATCCTGACAACTTAGAGCCTCATTTACAGTTTATAGACGAGGAAACTAAGGCTTAGAGAGGTATAAGTACTCACTCCAGTTTACACAGATGGTAAGTAGCTAAACAGGATTTGAGCCAGGCTGTCCGGTGCCAAAGCTCATGCTGTTAACTCTGAGGATAGTCACTGAAAGTGTATGCCCCTCCTCCCTGTCCCCAGCTGCCCCAGAAGGATCATGTAAGGTCAGGGAGTTGGGATTTTATTCTAAGCGGGGGGGTTAAAGCCAGGTGGTGATATGATCTAATTGATATTTTTAAAGGTCATTCCAGGTGTTGGGGGAGGGCAGATTACAGGAGAGCAAGGGTGGCAGCAGGGGTCCCTGAGAGGTTGTGGAGCAGTTGTGGGTGATTTGGGATAGAATGGCAGCAGTGGAGGTAGGGGACAGGGCAGATTACAGGAGAGCAAGGGTGGCAGCAGGGGTCCCCGAGAGGTTGTGGAGCAGTTGTGGGTGATTTGGGATAGAATGGCAGCAGTGGAGGTAGGGGACATGGTCTCCTCATCAGAAGGAGTTTGGAGCTGAAGTCAAAGGCAGCCCCAGCCTCGCCCCAACATCAAGGACCCCTACCCAGGGACCCGCTCTAGGAGGTGCTGACTGGCCTCCCCAGCCGAGCCCCCACCAATGTGAGGAATCCACAGGTTCAAAGGGTTATGAATATTGAGAGCCCACACTAACCCCTACCTGACCATGTTTGGTGCCCAGGACCCTGGAATTCCCTGCCCAGTGCACCCAGACCTAAAGAGGCAGCAAGAGGCACCTGCGTGTTGTGGGGGTCGGGGGGTGGTATGGACAGAAATTGAACATGGGGTGGGGGGTTGGTGTGTGTGGGCAAGGGCAATCAGCAGAACCTGCTGGAGACTCAGCCGTGGGGAGTGAGGGAAAGAGGGGAATGGGGTGTCTCCTGAGTTTTTAGTGTGAGCAATGAGGTGGCTGACAGTACAGACCAGGGAAGTACAGCCTGTTTGGTGGGAGATGTCTATTAGAATAAGGTTCTTGACTCAATGTTTCTGCAATGCCTCAGAGCCTGGTCTCTGAATATTTTCTTTTTTACATACACTGTTCCATATATTCTTGGGACCATTTATTCCTTGGTTGTTCACTGCATTTTCTGTGAGTTGACCTGAGAAACTTCCCAAGCCAACCGAGCTACCCCGCTTCTATTCAAT
>NW_007727336.1:312648-313636 GCF_000696425.1 Galeopterus variegatus | reverse complement strand
TTTCTGTGAGTTGACCTGAGAAACTTCCCAAGCCAACCGAGCTACCCCGCTTCTATTCAATCTGTTCAATTCCCTCCAGACCAGGGACACCAACAAGTATTCTGAGAGAGCAAGAGACGGAGGGAAGAACTCCATTTCCGAATGCAAAGGGTTCCTTCCACACTTCTCCATGTCTTGCACCTTTCCTCTTTCTGTACGTGCAGATCTCATCCCTGAGGATGAGGGAAAGATGGATGGAGCTAGATGGATTAATGTTGGCTTGTATGGTGCTCCCCTCTCCAAGATTCAAAACACTCTGATGCTTTCCGGGAAATTCTTGTTGACTTGTGTTTAATGAGCCCCAGTGGTTACCATCTGGTTCAGTCCCATAAGACATTTGCCTTGTTAAGAAGCCAAAGCTCACTGGTGACGTGAAGCTAGATAATAATATTTGATCATATAGATTCACCGTAGATGTTGAATCCTGGCAATAGTTATCTCTACATCCACCCACCAAAAACCTTAAAAACTTTCATTTGATTGGTTGGTTGGTTGCAAATAATGTAAAGATTTTCATCCTACATATGGCTGCAGAGGGCTGCTCACACACACTCTTGGGTAGGAGGTTTATACCACACCCTGAGCTGTTCCCTGCAAGCCAAGGAGAGTGTTGGTTGCGTCCTCCTTGTACAATGAGACGTTTTCCTTCTCTTCTGAGACATAAGATGTGATGGGTAAGAACAAGAATCCAGAATCAGACAGATCTGGATTCAAATACCAATTCTCTGTGCCTCAGTTTCCTCAACTGTGTGCACTTTTAGAGTCAGGAGTACTCAATGAGATAATGTAAAGTGCTGAGGGCAGGACTGGCATGGGCTTAGCATAACATGCAAGTATGAATAAATTCAGTTCCTATCAAAGATTTCCCTTCTGGGGCCGGCCCGGTAGCAGTGTGCCACTTGGGAGCGTGGCGGCGCTCCCGCCGAGGGTTCAGATCCCACATACAGAC